>NW_020620714.1:3664824-3964824 GCF_003573695.1 Papaver somniferum | reverse complement strand
TTGATGAAATGGTTGAAATGCTGATGCAATTGAGGCAATTGGGGTATACAGATTCGATTTCCTAATGTTTTCAATGTTAACACCACCACCAGGAGTCATAGTGTCTGTTTGAAATTGGTTAAATAAACGTCAAGGAGTTGTATCTATGTCAATGGTTTCATCACCTGCACGTACTACCTGAGTATCTAACACTTCATTTGGAGTAAAACTTTCTGGCACGTCTTTCACAGAACGAATTATCAAACTTCTTCTGTCACTTCCACGACTTCGCTGACTTGATCTACTAAGACTCATACCTCTACCAATGGAACTCATACCTCTAACAGTAGGACTAATTCCTCTACTACCAGCAGGACTCATGCCTCTACTACTACCATGACTTGTATCTACACCATAATGATCGGTAAATCCCGCACTCATGTCAAACATCATAGTTTCCTTCACTTTTTGCAACTCATCCAAGTGGAATCTCTGAAATCCCTGTAGTAGAGTATGACAATCTTTCAAATGGCTCTAATACTGCTCCAGTGTAGCATTCACCCCCAGGTATGGATAGTTTCTGTACATCCAAAGAAAATGGTGGCTTATTCGACGACGAACCCTTTTGAGTTAGATATACAAATGCGTCGCCCGTCTCTGGTAGAGGTTGGGAGGAACAAATTCATCACCAAGTGGAATCCTACCTAAAGCTGGGAAATCCATCCGACCCAAATTTTGTGGTTGCATAAAAATATTGTGTTTGAAAATAGTGTTATAAAAATATAGGTATTCAGTTCTCTTCATCGGCTCCTGAATCAAATTTTCAGCTTCATCCCAATGATGACCTTCCCTTATCAATTTCTCCCAGTCATCTTGAGAAATCTCTTCACTTAGATATGGATTGATGGCTATCAGTGTTCTTTAATGCAACTGAAGAAGTAATCTTTCACCATAATACCAAAACCCTTTTCATAAATACAGTTGTATAACACAATCCTTTTAAGACTTAGCTGTGGCATTCTCTGAGCTTGTTCTTCTTCAAACTCAGGGATTGCTTCATATGACATGAACATAAGGTTGAGGCTTGTTCTACACAACTTTTGAATCCTCTGAACAATAATAGTATGCTGACCATCCTCAATATATCCTTGCCAATTATCGGAATCGTACTTCAATATGAGCGAAAAAACATTGGTGATTGGATAAAGAAGGTTCCAAAACACGAAAATATGTATACCACCAATACTGAAAATAATAAAATTGTTGGTTAGTAAAATTTTCCATGTCAAAATATGAAATAAATAAATAGTTTAAAAAATATTGGTTCTTTCCTCCAACATTCCCCAAAAAATATTAAAAACTATATTTGACACACGTCGAACATTAATTACCAAGGGATATGCAATTCTCTGATAAAATTGGAGACCCCAGTCATATGTTGGTGATTTCTCTATATTTTCTAATGCTTCAAGAAAATCGATTAACACCACTGAGATAGCGTTTGGAAACAGACATTTTCATATTGTCCACAACAAAAACAGATGTTCGAGCTCCTCATAATGCGTCGGGAATAAATATTCATTATTTCATAATATGTTCTCATTCATTTTCTAGCTAGCATAATTTGCAAAAAAAGAAAAAAAAAAGTTCAACCTAACAGCTTTTAATCCATCATTTGAGTATAAAGGAAGTCTCAATTTCCATTTATTTTCTGATACCCAATTTAATATGCTGAATGGAAGTAAGTTTCCTTTACATGGAATTTTATAAAACAAACAACATAATCTAAAAATTTAATTACAAGAAAAAAATAAATTACTGTATTCAAAATCTTTGAAAAAGAACGTGTTTGTAGTCTTCCACCATCGTTCGAATATAATTTGAATTATTTGAGTCATGTGATTTCTAGGTTGTACATGATATAAATGTCGCCACGGATATCTTCGGAATCTCTCTTGATAACAGGAGGAAGTAACCCAAACACCATACAAAACTTAGACCATCCACCTCTAAGAAATACTTAACTAACTCGCTCCGGATGGCTAAATATGCGATGGGAGAGCACCATCACCAGCTAATTGTCTAAATTTTGAAACTCATATTCTTTATCCATAACATAGTTTAATCCACTGGTTGGGATATTAGAAGATCCTTTGAGTTTTCAGTTCATTTTTCTTTTCTCACTCAAGATAATTTTATTAAACTAGAGAAGAGAACAGAAAAAAAGATTAACAAAAGAGAATAGATGGGAAGGAAAGGGAAGGTGTGAAGGGAAGGATGAGACGGTGCAATATTTATAGGCGTTAGAAAATCGACCATTGGTGATACTAATCCGAACATTGGTGATATAGTAAATATCGAGCGAATATTAATAGTAGCTCTGGCGATAGGGACTTTATCGCTGGCGGTATGGTCAATTTCTTTCGCTAGAAACTCCATCGCTCTGTGATTTTCTTATAGTGGCACAACTCGTTTGACATGCCACCTGGTATGTCAAACAGGTTTTTTTAACCATGTGCATAGGAATAATCCCTATGTAATTATAACTTATAACAGGTGAAACATGCTGAGGTAATCAGACTAGTTATAAACTCACTTTACTCATTCACTGAGAATTAACACTTCGTCCAAAGAATGTACACAATGTACCCGAATGAGAACTAACACTATGTTAGAAGAATAACTGTAGGCAGCGTGATTTGTAAAGGGATACCATTATTAGATTATCAGGTTATATTATTTGAGCAACCATTTGCACAAGTTTGTCCTATATGTATCACCCTCAGTAATAATGGTGTCTCTTGGTAAATCGTGGTAGGTAGATTCCCGAGAAGCTTAAGCTCAATTTGGGAGATTTTCTTATATCAACCGTGATCTTCTAGTCTCTCCTTTCTTTTATCAATCATGACTATCTTGCCTTTCCCTAGTGGAAGTTACATTTTTGTCTTACAAACAAGATCTCTAAAGACTCGAAACAACTACATACACAGACTAAGCCCAAACTGAACCAACCTGCACTTTGGGCTTAGGCTTTAAACTTAGAGCAGAATCAAAGTGCGACCAGTAACACCGAAAGTCTGAATCAATCTTTTTTTTTTTGTTTTTTGGGGACTTCTTTGTTCTTTCCGGTATAACACACGTGAACGGAAGCGGCCTTATAAGTTATTTTACTTGCTGCTAATGCTACTATGCCATGCCGTAGGCAAGTTGGTACGGGTTGAGCCAATTTTCTTGGTTGGATTTATCAAATCGTATTAAACCTGATCAAACAAACAAATATTCGGAACAGTCTCCATAGAACTTAATAGGAAAAGGTCGACAGTTTAAGCAATCTATAAGATACAAAAAAAACAACAAAACTATGTTTGAATCGGTAAGAATGGTAGCAAATAGCTTCCTAAAAAATTCCTAAAGTGTTGATTGTAGGTAGTAGTCATGTTTTAATAGTCCAGGTACTTCAGATCACATCCTTTAAAAGAATATATACTTTTTAAAAAGATGCCTGCAACGACCATACTTCTATTAGGAAAATAGTGTTAGCAGAGAATCATAAGTTTTCAATAAGTTACTCGTATGTTTGAGGAGGATGCCATGATAATGTGATTTGGGGTATTTTCATATATTCATTGGTTGATGGGGTTCCCAAAAGCGAAAGCGTTCGATGGAACTGACCGATAGCAATTACGAGAACCCCGTAACCAAAGAATACAAGGAAAATGCCAAATAAGAGAACCATATCTCCATGGAATCTTTTTGCTGCCTCTTTCTTATTCTTTTTCTGCAAAGGTCCAATTTATGGGGTGTAGAGTCGAGATTAGGGTTTCCGGATCTCAAATCTTTTATGCCTGAGAAAGTTTCGTTTGCGGTCCTGGGTTTCTGACACATTTATTCATCCGACTATGATTAGGGTGATAATTCATCCGACTATGATTAGGGTGATAATTCATCCGACTATGATTAGGGTGATAAGGGCAGCCTATTTTTTAAACAAGAACTGGGATTTGCCAAACAGTTTTCTCAATAATTTTATAGGAGAGAGTCTCACTTCGGTGCAATTAGCAGATTTTGGGCACTGTGAAAAAATTTGGGTCGAAACACCGACAATCCTACAGCAGGGCACACGTGCACATATGGTCAAGACTCCCGGGTTTTTTTTTCTCTTTTTTTTTTTTTAAATTTATTCTCTTTTTTTTTTTAAATTTATTCATCATCAACAAAAAGGAATTTACTGACAATGGATGGAAGCCTGGCAATAAGCTGGGCTCCAATCTCTTTTTGGAGAATACACGCAGATGAGGCACAATTACATCCGAAGTAAAGCCATCTAATATAGAGAGTTGTGAGAGTTTCTCCTAATATTAGATTTATCTACTGTAAGTTTTTGGAGAATACATGCAGATGGGAGATTATCCCAATTTGTAACAAAAGTTAAAGTTTTAGCATGTTTAGCAAGAGTATCTGCTACTGCATCGCCTAGTCTAGGCACAAAATGAAATCCCAAAGAATTGTGACAATCTCTTGATGCTTCTTGTAAGAGAGCATTACTTCTCCAAGAGACCTCAAAATTCTTTCCCTTCAAGAATTTGAATAAGCTTTCGCAATCTCCTTCAATGCTGAAATTTCTGATATTTGTTTTTCTTAGCCCACACTGTTGCCTGATACACTCCTATTGCTCTGCTTCTTGCGGGTCTGGTGTGATTGATGGTCCTGCTCTCCCACTTTTGAAATTTCCTGCATCATTTCTCAAAATTAAGGCAAAACTAGAGGGAGTTATAGCTGAGTCCCAGACCGCATCAATGATAATTTTTAGTGAGTGTTTCTCTAGTACTATCCTAATAGGTTTTGGTTTTGTATTGCTTCTATGTTGCTCCATCTGTTTAGTGAGTTTCCTACCCAAAAAAGAATGTCTTTGTATGTCCTGGATTAATTGGGTCACTGTTCTAGCTTTTGATTCAAAACTCTGTTGCATCTTTCTTTCCATATCATCCACATCTTGGTTAAAGCTAATTCTAAAGAGATTTTCTGTCGTGGTTGTGTGTCCAATCCTTATACAGGTCTAGTAAAGAGGTAGAAGGGTCTAGTTGCAGGGATATAGGGTTAGGGGTTGACTCCCATACTTCTCTAGCATAAGGGAAGTGGAACAGTAAATGTTCATTAGTTTCTAATTCCTCTCCACACATAGTACATTTAGGATTAATATCTTCTACTTTACCATAGAGTTTAACATTAGTAACAATAACATTATGTAGGCATTTCCATAAAAACACATTTATCTTTTGTGGCACCTCCAACTTCCAAATAGATTTCCAAAAAGAGTCATGCAGAAGGAGACTAGTAATTTCTGTGCATGTTTCATTCAATTTATCATACATAGATTTAACAGTGTAATCTCCTATTCTAGTAAGGGTCCATCTTAATTGATCTTGCTTTCTGGTTCCATCTACATCTTGGAAGATATTTAGTTGCAGGGAAAGAATCTTTAATGAGAGATAAATTGTGTAATTTTGGTGCTAGTGAAACTCCTAAACATATGTTGCATTGTTGCTCCTTTGCTAACAATGTTTGGTCCAATATCCTTGTTGTGAGTCAATTTATTTCTCAGGATTTGAACACCAATTAAAGAGTGGGTTAAAAAGTGGCTCACATCAAAGCATCTTCAACAAAAATGTGTTGTTGTTCTGACTGGTGCATCTGGAAAGGCATATGTTGTAAAGTTTTTGATAATAAATCCTTAAATCCTCATATTACAGCCATAAATGCACTAAGAATTGCTGAGAAAATGCACTAAGATCCCTCAAACTTGAAAAGACGTATACTTCTGTAATTGAATTTGCACGGTTGAATTCTTCATGGTAATTTTCCTTTACAGGTTACATCATCATTGTCTCGTCCTTTTGTCGTTCCGACCTAAGTAGTCTCACATTTTCTCTCTTCTTTTTTGCCCTTTTTATTAAATGAATTGACTTTGAGAATTTTTGAGCCAGATACACTATATTATAACTTTGGTGGTTATGGTAAATGAACAGTAAAATGGTTTTCTAATATAACAATTGTTGGTGGTGAATGGTTATCTTAAAATTGCTTCTGTTAAAACAAAAAAAAAATCTGTCTTGTTAGACAGATACTAACCTTTTATATATATATATATATATGTGTTTTTGAAAGGTTGTGTCCTTTTGGTTTCGTTTTTGCGTGGAAAGTTGCTAGTGACCTTTGAAGTTGCCGATTAGAGTTGCAATGGTGGCGGATGGAGTAGCCAATTAGATTGCAATGACATGGAAAGTTGACGTTGATGTGGCTTCATCAAATATAAGAGTGATTATGACGTTGACATGTGGTATTTTTGGGATCCCTTATTATAAAGAAATATAGGTAAAGTTATATAAGGAGTTTCAGTGTGAAATTCAGAAGTAAAAACATTAGTAGGATTAGTAGACTTCACTGTCTTATTAGCCTAATTTAATTTGGGGCCATAAATATTAAGGGAAAAATATCGTTTCGTCCTTTTTTAGGTGGGTCCATGTCTGTTTAGTCATTTGGTCAAACGCCTTTACTGTTTGGTCCATAATTATTTAAAAATATTTAAATGGACAAAAATACTCTTCCGTGTTAATTTTTTTTTTAGCAGTTCATTCTTCAAAATGAACTCCTGTTAATTTCTACTTATTTTTTCAGAAATCACCTAAAAAAACAGAGTTCATTCCAGAAAATGAACTCCATATAAAACCTAAAAAAAACAGAGTTCATTCCAGAAATGAACTCCATATAAAAACCTAAAAAAACAGAGTTAATTCCAGAAATGAAGTCCATATAAAAACCTAAAAAAACAGAGTTCATTCCAGAAATTAACTCCATATAAAAGCCTAAAAAAACAGAGTTCATTCCAGAAATGAAGTCCATATAAAAACCTAAAAAAATAGACTTCATTCCAGAAATGAAGTCCATATAAAAACCTATACAAACCAGAGTTCATTCCAGAAATGAAGTCCATATAAAAACCTAAAAAGACAGACTTCATTCCAGAAATGAAGTCCATATAAAACCTATACAAACCATAGTTCATTCTAGAAATGAAGTCCATATAAAAACCTAAAAAAACAGACTTCACATATAAAACTTATAAAACCCAGAGTTCATTCCAGAAATGAAGTCCATACAAAAACCTAAAAAAACGGACTTCATTTCTAGAATGAAGTCCGTATAAAAACCTATACAAACCAGAGTTCATTCCAGGAATGAAATCCATATAAAAACCTAAAAAAACAGACTTCATTCCAGAAATGAAGTCCATATAAAATCCTACACAAACCAGACTTCATTTCTGGAATGAACTCCATATAAAAAGATCAGTAGCATCATCTTCATCTTCAACAACAACAGCAACAACAAAGAACTTCATCAAAATTCATCGTCGTCATTCATCTTCAACAATAGCAGCAACAAAAAACGACGAAATACACCCAAATCTTCATCTTCTTCATCGATTTCAACAACATTATATTCATCGACGTCTTCAATATCTTCTTCATCGATTTCATCATCTTCATCGCTGACTTCAACAGAAACAACAACATCATCGTCTTCATCTTCTTCTTTATCAAAACAGCAACAGAAAAAACCCTAAAAAACAGAGTTCATCTTCATCTTCAACACAAGCAGTAGCAGAAACATGAGATCGTCGTCGTCTTTATCAAGTAGATCGGGTTCGTCATCGTCTTCAACATCAAATCTGATCAAATCATCAAGAAGAAAAAAAGAAAAGAGAGAGAGAAAAGTAGATCCGAAAAAGAAAAGAAGATGAGAGAGAAAGTAAATCTGAGAATGAGATATTTTCTAGTAATTTTGGTATATATGTGGTCACCCTAGGACCAAACCATTATTTTCTAGAACCAAACAATAATATAAGGGTATTTGTGCCACCACACAATGAAAATTACATTATCCATGACATCACCCTAGGACCAAACCATAATTTTTAGGACCAAACTACAATATATTTTCCCAAATAGGACCAAACAGACACATGACTGAGTCAACTGGACTAGACTCTCTCAAATATATTATTCCTAGGACCATATGGTATTTCCTACAAATATTAAATGGGGGCCATGACATTTTATTTGCACCCCAAAATTTTCAGGGGCGTATTAATCCGCTCGTGAATATATTGTTTTATCCTTGGTTAATATTCTTTTTTTCAAATAACGATCCTTCATAGACATTAACGACGGTTTAGAGTCGTCACTGAAAAAATTCCAATACCATGACAACTCTAAACTGTCGTACATTTCCGCCATTAACGAACAAGATAACGACTCTTCTTAGAGACTAACGACTGTCTGTAACGACACTTCTAAAACATTAACGACTGTTTACAGTCGTCTTACACATAATCAAAACAATAAAGACTCTTTCAAAGGGTCGTCAGGGAATTGATTATGTTTATGACGACTCAAAACTGTCGTACATTTTCGCCATTAATGAATCTTCGACAGTTTAGAGTCGTCACTGAAACAGTTGAAACATTAACGACTGTTTAGGGTCGTCACTGATTTTTTTTATACCATGACGACTTTTCATACAGATTTGGACAAAAAAAAATTCAGTCGAAAAATTGCAGACAAAATGTCTGGAAAAAAGAATTAAACTCTAATTAAATAAGATTATCACTAATTATTTAGGGGCATTTCAGCCATTTAAATTTTTTTTTATAAGGGATGAACCAAATTAGAGTGGGGTGACCTTTTTTGTCCTTTAATGAAGGCCCCCATTTAATTTTGATGGCCCTCAATTAAACCAGGCTTATTAGCATGGGACTGAGCTGGAGATGCACATGAAGATTGCTTGCAAGTTGAGGTGAAACCGGTAGTCCTTAAGTCACTAGAATTCACCACTTCATCACTTGGACAGTGAGTCCTAGTATTTTCTTTGACTCTGTTAGAAATATCATCGTCCACTTTCATTTTACCCTTAATTAAATTCGATTTAGTGCGGCACTCAGCCTGTACAACCGATTTACAATTATCAACAACTTCTTTCATAATTATGTCGTAACTGGGCCGAGAAACACTGAACCCAACATGTTGTTTTCGCTGGTCAAGGTTGCACCCACGCCGACTCATTCAGATCTCAGCCGAATCCAAATTACTCACTCCCTTCTTATCCACCTATTTAAGCCTTCCAAAATCTTCTCTCTAGCTTAAGATAGAGCATTCCGACGATTTCTACAGCTATAAACAAGCATCTAAGGTCCATAATCATCATGAGTATTGGAGGAATTCAACCTACCAGCAGAATTAGGTTGCAAAACAAATTCAACTACCGCACCATAATGGACATTGGCTCTCCTTATGTGTTGCTTTCCCACACTTAAACAAAAAATTAATAATGCCCTCATCCTCTATTCTATGAAGAGAATGACCAACTCATTTGAGGTATTAATGGATTATCCACATTAAGTTCAACACAAATCCCAGCAAATCTCCCCCACGAGATACCCTCAGTGGTTACATCCACTTTAACAGATTTACCAACCAATTTCCAAATTTGATGAAGAATATCACGATCAAAAAACTCAATTGGTAATTCAGGGAGTCTAATCCAAACTATCAATCTACTGAAAGTGGCATGAGAAGGTTTCAACTCCCGCCGGGGGAAATGCCCTCCAAGAAACCAAGGACCTTGGAAGACCACTCTCTTTAAATTACTTAAATCAGAGAAACTAAATAAAAGGAAATCCTTACCTAAATCTGAAGATCTCCATGGGGTTTCCATTAAAGCACAGCCTCGATCCTTCAAAAACTTATAACCCACCGTTCTCCCCATTACTTTACCAATCAAGCATTGAGCTCAAGGAGCGGTTATTCTACGAAGTGTTTCAGGGGAAATAAATATCGATGGGACACTAGCAAGGTAGTCAATATCGGTTGTACAGGCCGATATTACAGGTTTCTATCGGATATCCAAAAATACCTATACGATATTGAAAATATCGCCGATACGAAGACGGAACGTTAAAAACGTTCGTATCAGCCGGTACCAACTGATATATTGGTTTTACCTATACACTGATATTATCGGTTCCAGTATAATTTTTTAATAAAAATGAAATGTATGAAAGGAAAATTAGGCATTTCAATATCATATCTAGTAAAGATCTAGTAAACTAAACACGAACAAGTTAGGGCATTTTCTTTATTTCGGAAAACAGATTGATCCATAGATCGCTAATGGTAGGCAACTGTTTGAGAATTTTTCTGCAACCCTTAAAGAGTGTCAGCATTAAGTTTTGATCGTGCATAGGCAATTTCGAGGAAAGTGAGTTAATGAGAAATGTTTATGATTATTATTGTTTTTTATTATGATTTTTATAGATATTTGAAATTATAATTTTAATAATGTATATCCGATAAAAACCGATAATATCTTTTGTACAGGTGTATAGGACCCGCCCGATATGATACCGATATGCGATATTAACTACTTTGGATGCCAGATTGAGATTCTAGTGTTTGATTAATCCCCTCTAGCTCTAAATGTTAAAGAGTGTTCTGAAAACCTGTCCGGACATCGATCCAATAAAATCACTGGGTTAAGGGTCATATGGTTCAACCAGTGGTTCGACCCGGATCACTGGGTCAAATGTAGATTAGCAGTGAGAAAATTATATGTTATGAATTATGGGCTTATGGCCACTTAAGAGAATACTAACGGGCTTTATGTAATGGAATGTCATACGAGTACTTGCCCTAGGTAACTTTTCATACTATTAAAAAAATAAAAACCTAACTATGCCTCTTCATTTTCACTTCCGTCCCTTTCTATCTTATCTTTTCTCTGACTCCACTTTCTTTTCTCTTCTTCTTTGGCCGCAGAAAAAGAACACAATGGTCAGGGACGGAGCCAAGGGTTGACTAATCCTGACTCTAACCCCCTAAAATTTGAAAAACTACATAAACACTCTTCATTTTCTCCCTTTATTGATATTTATCCCACCAAATTTTAATGTTTAGTCCACCATAATCTTCATAACTTCACAAAGAATTTTTTTAGCCCCCTTAGTATGATTTTCTGGCTCCGCCACTGACAGTGGTACTATTTTGATCTTCCTCCTCCACTTTCTTTTCTTTTCCTCCTCTACTGGATAAGCGACACATAATAATTTTATTTTGATTTCTTCGTTCTACCTTCATGGTAGGCTTCTAAAAGGTCCTAAAAATTATCCCCGGCCAAAAACTTGGTGGGCCCGGAGATATGTATAAAATTAAGCGCAATGAAACGCGGGCCTACAGTAATACCGCAAGTGCACGGTCGTCGGTTGTAACTCGTGCAAGTACGGGTCGATCCACAGAGATCGGGAGTGTTTTGGAGTTTCTAGCTATTTTGGGTTCTAAATTTGCTAATGGGCTTTGAATACCAAAGGGTCTTGAATATCAATGGGCTTTGAATACCCTTTGGAACTGTTGGGCTTGGAATTGAACTTGGGTTCAATGGAGTGAACTGAGCCTTGGGCTCAGTTGGATGAGCCTCAGGTTAAGCTAGGCTTTTCTTGTTCTGAACCTATTTCTGGGCCTTTTGTTGTGAACCAAACCTTGGGCTTTGTAGCTTATGACCTGGGCTTTGTAACTGTTCAGTGGACTGATGGGCTTTTGCTTGGCAGCAACAACAGCAGAAGCAACACAGAGAAGGCACCAGTAGCAGCAGGGGAAAGAAAAGGCAGCTGCAGCAGCAAAGAAAAGAAAGCAGCAGCAACAGGGAAAAGGCAGCAGTGCTGCACAAGCAATGCAAGGCAAGTGCACAGCAGGAGAAAATAGCAAACAAAAGCAACACAGGGCAACACAAGGCAATGAAGAACAAAGGCAGTTAACAGGAAAGACAATGGAGAAAATTTACAAGACAATGACTAAACAAGCAGAGAACAATGCAAATGAACCAAGGCCTAAGCCAAGGGAAAGGGAGATGGTGAAGCTAACATGGTGACAATGCAAGGCCAAGGGAAGAATACAGGCATACAAATAGAATGGGAAGAGAATTAGCTTGCTAAGAGCACTAATTTCTCCCAATGCTCAATCAACACAATGCATCCTAAGCATACAAATGGAATGGAAAGAGAATTATCTTGCTATGAGCACTAATTTCTCCCATTGCTCAATCAAATCAATGCATCAAAGCTCTAACCTAGCATTCCACTTCTTGACAGTGAATTAAACTTAACAGTTTGAGAAACATGCACAAACATTAAACATCAAGAGGAGCATCAAGCATTAACAGTGAACAACATTAACCTAACATGATAAACTAACACTAACAGGGACTAAAACAGTGAAAGATTAAATCATTAACAAAACATGAAACAGCACACACATGGAAATTAAACATCAAAACAGGAAATTATCATACAAAAATTAAACATTAGTATCAAAACAGAATTAAAAATAAGAACATTAAATTATAAAAACCCTAAAATTGAACAGTTAAAATTGATCTTGAAATTAACATTAAAATTAAAATTAAATTAACCCTAATTGGTTACTTGGTTAATCCAAGAACACCCTCAAATTGCTCTACACACTCTCTATTTATAGCATACAAATACCCAAATTTCGAAACCCTAATTTTACAGACCTAGGGTTTGATTTTTTTACCTAATTTGATGTAGCAACATCAAATTAAACTCGACCCATTCTTCCTCTGACTCTCCTGGTGCTTCCCACGCCTTGATTTCTTTTCTAGCTTCACCTAATTCTCTACCATGTCTATCAATGCTTTTTCTCTATTTTCAAAACCCTAGACTAGGGGAAAACAGTGAAAAGAAGTGAGAGGCATGTTAGAGTGATAGGGGTTTCGGTGGTTGAGCAGGTGGAGAGTTGGTGGTAGCGGACATGGAGGTGACAGAGGTGGAGAAGGTGGTGGTGTACGGTGGCGGACGTGGGTTTTCTGCAGAGGAATGGGGGAGAAGAGGGAGGAGAGATCGATATTTTTAGGGATAGGGTCTGTTTGGCTTGAGGTCTAGGGTGTTCGACACTTGGTGTGAGGCAAGTGTAGAGAGTTTGATGCACAGCGAGACTAAGCCGTGAGATGTGGAGCTGGTAGGTAGATCGGACGGTGATGCGGAGGCAAGCGAGGAGCGACCGTCGGATGAAGGGATACAACGAAACGAACGGTGCTAGATTAGGTTAGGTGCTGTAGTGTAAGGCGGAGATATCAAACTTTGATGAACAACAAGGGAGCAACCGTTGGATTCAACTACCATCTAATCTGAAGGCTTGGAATTTCAGCGCTGTGGTGCTTGGCAGAGACTTCAGATTTTGATGCTATGAAGGAGCGACCATCGGATGCTTCTGAGAACTGATCTGATGGCTGAGAACGGAGGCGTTTTTGTGTGTAGAAAATGAGGTTGTGCGCACCATTCTTCGCGGCTTCCTTGCGTGATTTCTCCCGGCTTTTCACTACTTTTCTGCTCTTTTCGCTCCGCAAGTCATCCAGACTTTATTTATTACCTAAAAATGCAAAATTAATTAATAAAAATATTTATTCTTGAAAACAATGAAAATACAGAATATGGGATAAAATGTAGAATTAATGCACAAAAGATGAGTTAAATGCCAACAAAAAGGGATAAATATATACAATATTTGGCACTCATCAAATACCCCCAAACCTGAATTTTACTTGTCCTCAAGTAAAACAAAACTAAGGAAATCCTAACTATACCACTGTCGCTGGTCTCTCGAATGCATTTAGCGTATGCACTAAGCCTTTTAAACCACTAAGTGTCCCTAGTGGACGAGTTGAAGTCTCGTGAAGGTTTGCTTAGAACGTACCTACAAAGTTCTAGGTCAAAATATAAGCTCAGATTCCATCAAATGTGACATGTGCAAAACAGTTTAAGCTCACAGCAAAATGGAGATGTCAATCTAGCTATCAAAGGCACAATCCTAGCACTGATAACAAAAAAAGACATGTGATAAGAGTGTAAAGTGTATCTACACATGTGTAAAGAAAGATCTGAAGTTATGACTACTAATCACCAAGAGATAGTTTCTCAGGCTAAGAACTGAGGTCGAAATCTAGCTAGCTGTCCGGACTTTACGAGAATTGTGAATGAGTTGGAGGTATTTCACAATTACTCGCGTTGTACATCAATGGCATACACCCTCCTTGCTTATTACAAAGAAACAACAAAATGACTCTTTACATGACTCTTATTTACATTGACTACTCTCTTTTATTTTTGGAACAAGAGAGATGGAATTGATAAATACTTTTTTTTTTTTGACAGATATTTTTTTTTTCTGAATATATACATCGTTTTTTTTTTTTTTTTTTTTTTTTTTTTGATGCAGGAAACACTTTTGATACATATTCAAAAGGAAACAAAAATTACATGACACTTTGCAAGAGGTAGCCCTTTTTGATGCACCCAGTTAAATTCGATGGTTGTCTTTCTTAATGTAACCTCCACCTTCTATCCAACCAACCAAAGAACAAGCTAGTCAAGTTTCGTTCAGTATTCTAAAGTGATTGGCAATCGTAACTTCCTATCAAACACCTTGAAGATCGAGGCCATACATGTATTGGTAGATCGTGCGCGTGCAAATTTCTTATCACTATGTGAATTGTGCTAGAATCAGGGTGCCTAAATATCTAGACTAAGACTCCTAATAAAAATACATATTTGCACAAGAGTCAACATTTCAAGGTAAATGAGCTCCATTTTTTATGATTTTTCATTTTTTTAATTTTTTAATTTTTTTTTTTTTTTGGAATTTTTCAATTTTTTTTTTCAAAAAGAAGAAGGAGTTCGTTTTCAATTATGGCAAATTATCATGGTATCTACTCTATACCCCCAAACCTAAACTAAACATTGTCCTCAATGTTTCAAAATATGGAAAGAATTAAAATGCAACATATGGAAAGGGACATGCTGAGTAGAGTAAAAGGAGAGAGAATACCCGATTTCGGCGAAAGCAGAATTAAAACTCCGTTATTCAAGGCAAAAATCCAACATATTTCAGCCGAGATCATATTGGATTAGCAAAATATATACAAAAGGAACAAAAGTTTTTTTAAAATTTTTATCTACTGGATTATATACAAAAAATTCACCATACACCAAAAGTCTAAAGAGTTGAGGATCAACCCAAAAGAAAAAGTGTAGAGACATAGAAAGTTTCAAAACACTAAAATTGGACTTAAATGGGAGTGAGAGCGAAAAACCGAATGAACTACCCCTAAACCCAAATTGTTCAACAGGTTTACTTTTAAGCACAAAATCTTTTAATTTTAGGGGTTCAGGATTCAAAAGGTCTAACTGAAAATGGACTTTGTCGGGATGGGCAAAGAAATGCATTCCAATTGTGGCTCTTTAAAAGTGTTATATTTTGAAGCAAAATAGTCCAAGAGGACTTGGGAGGCACACAGTTCCAAACCTAGGTTGGGCATTCTCAGAAAAATTGGTTTACAATATGGTACAAACCAAATCTAGGTTGGGTGGAAGGCCATCAGATTGTGACTTAGGTAGAAGAATAGGCATATCATTATCAATCAAATCAAAATCTCCTAACTCATCTACACATGTCACATCATGCTACAATCATCAATCAAATTGGCAAGATCACAATCAGAATTATCAACATCATCAACAGATTGATTTCATGCATCGGCAATCAGGGGAAACATCACATGGAATACTAGAAGAAATATCATGCATTAAGGTCGGGGCAGAGAAGCCTAATGTATTTGAACCCAAAGGTTCCATAACATTTTCAGTATAGACATGTTCTTCTAACATAACATCATAATCATCATCATCATCATGATAGGGATTTTGCAATCTAGGATAATTTTCAATCCTAAGGTCGGAGCTATTACAAGAATAAAACTCTAATTCATGGGGGTGACTCATATCATGTGGTGTTGTTCCTGTTTCCCTAACGGATTCCCATTGATGGGTTTTCTCTGCAATCTCGGCTAAAAAATTCCATGCATCATCCACAGATTTATCAATAAACTCACCATTACACATAGACTCAACCATGGTTCGAGATTTAAAGTCTAGTCCCTCATAGAGGATGACGACAAGTCTCCACTTCTCAATTCCATGGTGCGGACATTCACTCAACAAATCATTAAAACGTTCGAAATAGTGAAAAACAGTTTCCTCATCCAATTGGACAAAACAATTGATACTTTGACGAATAGCGATGGTCCTATGATGTGGAAAGAATTTTTTGAAAAATAGATCTGCGAGTTGGTCCCAAGTGTTGATTGATTGTGGTCTCAAACCGTAAAACCATGTTTTGGCCCTTTCCTTTAAAGAAAATGTAAACAAACGCAATTTCAGAGAGTCTTCGGACATATGATCAGGTTGCATAGTCCGACAAATTTGTTCAAACTCTCTTACATGAGTATAGGGGTTCTCAGAATCGAACCCTCGAAATATAGGAAGTATTTGTATCATGCTTGCATTTATTTTAAAAGGGTTATTGGTTTGAGGTAATACAATACATGATAATGGAATTTTTATTGACGGATACATGTATTCATGGAGAGCATGAGGTTGGCCCATTTTGAAATGACACAAAGCCCACTATGGGTTTTCAAAAATTTGGTTTTTTATGGGAAAATTTTGGTTTTGATGGGATATATTTGAAAATTTGGTTTTAAAATGGGAGCAAAGTAGAAATTTGGTTTTAAAATTGGGAGCAAAAGAAAATTTTGGTTTTTTTTTTTTTTTTTTTATGGGAAAATTTTGGTTTTGATGGGATATATTTGAAAAAGAAAATTTGGTTTAAAAATGGGAGCAAAGTAGAAATTTGGTTTTAAAATTGGGAGCAAAAGAAAATTTTGGGTTTTTTTTTTTTAAAACAGGAAAAAAATAAAGTTAAATTTTTTTTTTTTTTTTTTTTTTAGACGAAGAAAATAAAATTTGGTTTTTGAATGGGAGCAAGCCCACTGTTTGTTTTGTGTCTGCTTTGGCTCCGCTTGGTTGAAAACTTTTGGTGGAACTGAGTCCAAAATCTCGGCCTAGAATTTGGGTACTCGGCCCACTAACGAGTTCAACTAGCGTGATCGGTTACAAGCTCAGCTGGGTTTAAAAACCCAGAATACAAAATACAAGTCCAAATTAAACAAGCTCACAAAAATTAAATACAAGCCCACAAATTAAACAAACAAGCCCACAAATAAATTATTACAAACCCAACAGAAAATAAGAGAAGCCCAAAAATTGGCTTTAATATTACAAGCCCACAATTAAAAATTGGAAGCCCACAATTCGGGTTCTCTTAAATGGGTTACCTTTTAAGCACAGCCCAGCTGCTCTGATATTGTTGCAAAAACCCAGTTGGGTTTTGGTTCTTTTCCTTGGTGGCGTCCCAGCAGAGGAAAAAAAGGTTCAGAACAGCAGGTCCAACAGCAAATGAAGTGAAGCAGATGCAGATGCAAATGCTATGCAGTGAAATGCAAAAATAGCTAATAAAAAAAACAAGAAAAACACAGCACCAATCCCCGGCAACGGCGCCAAAAACTTGGTAGGCCCGGGAACGTGTATAAAATTAAAGCGTAATGAAACGCGGGCCTACAGTAATACCGCAAGTGCACGGTCGTCGGTTGTAGCTCGTGCAAGTACGGGTCGATCCACAGAGATCGGGAGTGTTTTGGAGTTTCTAGCTATTTTGGGTTCTAAATTTGCTAATGGGCTTTGAATACCAAAGGGTCTTGAATATCAATGGGCTTTGAATACCCTTTGGAACTGTTGGGCTTGGAATTGAACTTGGGTTCAATGGAGTGAACTGAGCCTTGGGCTCAGTTGGATGAGCCTCAGGTTAAGCTAGGCTTTTCTTTTTCTGAACCTATTTCTGGGCCTTTTGTTGTGAACCAAACCTTGGGCTTTGTAGCTTATGACCTGGGCTTTGTAACTGTTCAGTGGACTGATGGGCTTTTGCTTGGCAGCAACAACAGCAGAAGCAACACAGAGAAGGCACCAGCAGCAGCAGGGGAAAGAAAAGGCAGCTGCAGCAGCAAAGAAAAGAAAGCAGCAGCAACAGGGAAAAGGCAGCAGTGCTGCACAAGCAATGCAAGGCAAGTGCACAGCAGGAGAAAATAGCAAACAAAAGCAACACAGGGCAACACAAGGCAATGAAGAACAAAGGCAGTTAACAGGAAAGACAATGGAGAAAATTTACAAGACAATGACTAAACAAGCAGAGAACAATGCAAATGAACCAAGGCCTAAGCCAAGGGAAAGGGAGATGGTGAAGCTAACATGGTGACAATGCAAGGCCAAGGGAAGAATACAGGCATACAAATAGAATGGGAAGAGAATTAGCTTGCTAAGAGCACTAATTTCTCCCAATGCTCAATCAACACAATGCATCCTAAGCATACAAATGGAATGGAAATAGAATTAGCTTGCTATGAGCACTAATTTCTCCCATTGCTCAATCAAATCAATGCATCAAAGCTCTAACCTAGCATTCCACTTCTTGACAGTGAATTAAACTTAACAGTTTGAGAAACATGCACAAACATTAAACATCAAGAGGAGCATCAAGCATTAACAGTGAACAACATTAACCTAACATGATAAACTAACACTAACAGGGACTAAAACAGTGAAAGATTAAATCATTAACAAAACATGAAACAGCACACACATGGAAATTAAACATCAAAACAGGAAATTATCATACAAAAATTAAACATTAGTATCAAAACAGAATTAAAAATAAGAACATTAAATTATAAAAACCCTAAAATTGAACAGTTAAAATTGATCTTGAAATTAACATTAAAATTAAAATTAAACTAAAACTGAAATTTAACCCTAATTGGTTACTTGGTTAATCCAAGAACACCCTCAAATTGCTCTACACACTCTCTATTTATAGCATACAAATACCCAAATTTCGAAACCCTAATTTTACAGACCTAGGGTTTGATTTTTTTACCTAATTTGATGTAGCAACATCAAATTAAACTCGACCCATTCTTCCTCTGACTCTCCTGGTGCTTCCCACGCCTTGATTTCTTTTCTAGCTTCACCTAATTCTCTACCATGTCTATCAATGATTTTTCTCTATTTTCAAAACCCTAGACTAGGGGAAAACAGTGAAAAGAAGTGAGAGGCATGTTAGAGTGATAGGGGTTTCGGTGGTTGAGCAGGTGGAGAGTTGGTGGTAGCGGACATGGAGGTGACAGAGGTGGAGAAGGTGGTGGTGTACGGTGGCGGACGTGGGTTTTCTGCAGAGGAATGGGGGAGAAGAGGGAGGAGAGATCGATATTTTTAGGGATAGGGTCTGTTTGGCTTGAGGTCTAGGGTGTTCGACACTTGGGTGTGAGGCAAGTGTAGAGAGTTTGATGCACAGCGAGACTAAGCCGTGAGATGTGGAGCTGGTAGGTAGATCGGACGGTGATGCGGAGGCAAGCGAGGAGCGACCGTCGGATGAAGGGATACAACGAAACGAACGGTGCTAGATTAGGTTAGGTGCTGTAGTGTAAGGCGGAGATATCAAACTTTGATGACCAGCAAGGGAGCAACCGTTGGATTCAACTACCATCTAATCTTAAGGCTTGGAATTTCAGCGCTGTGGTGCTTGGCAGAGACTTCAGATTTTGATGATCTATGAAGGAGCGACCATCGGATGCTTCTGAGAACTGATCTGATGGCTGAGAACGTAGGCGTTTTTGTGTGTAGAAAATGAGGTTGTGCGCACCATTCTTCGCGGCTTCCTTGCGTGATTTCTCCCGGCTTTTCACTACTTTTCTGCTCTTTTCGCTCCGCAAGTCATCCAGACTTTATTTATTACCTAAAAATGCAAAATTAATTAATAAAAATATTTATTCTTGAAAACAATGAAAATACAGAATATGGGATAAAATGTAGAATTACTGCACAAAAGATGAGTTAAATGCCAACAAAAATGGATAAATATATACAATATTTGGCACTCATCACTTCACTAATCATCAGAACATACACATCATCCAACCATTACTATCTATTGATTATTTATTTTTGAAGATTAACATCACTCTTCTCTCGATCTGTGGATCAGTAACCTTTTCTCGATATATTCTGTGAAATTATATCCTCGTTTGGACGATATGTCTAAATGTTAAAGATCAAAAGAAAATATGTATAATTTTTTTTTTAATTGGGATTTTAGATTTTGGTTATAATAATACTGGGTCGAATCAGTAAAAACCGCATTGGGTCGTTGGGTTGACGGTCGAACCGGATGGGTCAAACGGTTTTCAATAAATAAAGCGGTTTTCTATGAAATTGCTGGGTCACTATTGAATTGGACCGGAAAAATGACTGGTTCACGGGTTTTCCGGTCAGACCGGCCGGTCCGGTCCGATTCTCAGAACACTTATCTTCTTCATTTGAGCAATAAGATTAAGGGGTCAAATTAGATTTAACCATATTAACAAAGGATGACCGGGTAGAGGTTTTCTAAAGATTATTGACCATCCAAATCCATCGAAGAATTACAATCTTCTTCGCAGTCTCTGTTAGACATTAATTCAGATCTCCATGATCAATAAGACCGGAGGAAAATTCAGTTTCTCGATGAACTTCCGACATATTGGACACAATTCCCAAGTCACTCTTATTAAAATTTCTCTTCTCATCACCAGACAGATTTAGATTGGGAGATAAGTGTACGTTATAAAGCAATTTTGGGTTAAACGTGAAATATCTTGAATTAATACATACTTAGATTTTTATTGGCCACGTGGATTTTTGATCAGATGCCCATTTTGAGTGAACAAGTAAAGAAGAAACAAGAATATCCTCAATATATTTGTCAAATATAAAAGGGAGAATATCCTCAACATGGATACCAATGTTCGTACTAGGATCTCCTGGATCTTGGAAGTTCTTTTAGGGTCTTTTCTGATTCAGTCTTTTTGACTGGGTTGTATCTACTCTGTATCAAATTGTTTTTATCCCTAGTTTTACCGTTGTTTGTGGTAACTCTGATCCTAATATCCATGTCACCCAGCCGACCAACTATTCAGAAGACTATATCCTTGTGAAACACCTCATCACTAATGATGGAATTTGAGATGATATTAACTGCAAGAACACTTTAATCACTGGGAAATATTTATTTTTTTTGCTGAATCACATTTTTTATTGATTGAAAGGAAAAAGCAAAAATAGGACTGACTCAAAAAGAACATACCCAAAAACAGAGAACAGATCCAACAACAAAGAGCAAAAATAAAAGACAAAACCAATCCCAAACAAACTGAGCCCAGAAACTAAAACAAACCTAAAAGCAAGAAATTAGAAAAACACTTCAGCCAACCCTTACACTCTGAAGAAGGACTTCACCTGGGAATCATATTGATGATTCCAGCTGACTCCATTGATTCTATGCCTACCATCATGAACCAGCTGCAGAATTCTACCTTTAAAACCAGCCAAGTTTGGATTTTTCTCCTCAAACAACTTAGCATTCTTCTGAAACCACAATTCCCTCATTGTAGCACAAGCTGCAATCATCCAGACCTGCTTTACAAATGAACTCTTCTGTTTAGCTGCCAAGCAAACATCTTCAAAAGACTTTGGTTTAGCAAAACCAAAGACACTGTTCAACCAATCCCAAACAGCAACACTAAAATCACAATCCCACATTGTGTGCATCATGTTATCCTGAGCTGACATACAAATGCAACATATAGAAGCTAATTCAAAACCTCTGTCTCTCATTACCTCATCATTAACAAAAACTTCTTGTTGTATTTTCCAGATGTTGCTAGCATTGCTGGGATGCAAAAAGTTCTGCCAAATGTATTTAGGCCAAGGAAGAACATCTTCTTTATGTCTGATTTTGTCCACAGCCATATGTGTGTAGAATTCTCCATCCTTGATCACAGACCATATTCTTTGATCAACCCCACCACTTATGACTGGCAAGGTCACCCCATAAAGGATTTGATGAATTTCAGTTGGAATACACCAATTATTCTCCTGAATCAAATCTTGAACTTTCATTCCAATATGATTTGTTATATACTCAATATAACCAATTGCATCAATTATGGAATTCCCATCAATCCAAGTATCAAACCAAACAGAAATGTGTGAGCCATCACCAACTTTCCATCTAATATCTTCTCTTAACACATTCCATGTCCATTTTAGACCATTCCAAGTTGTAGATTGCTTCCAATTACAAGTCCATTTTCCCTTCCTATCCTTGAATTTTGCAGAGAAAAATAAAGCCCATTCCTCTTTGGAATTTAAGATTTTCCACATCATCTTTATTAATAATGATTTGTTAATAATCTCCAATCTTTTAATTCCAAGACCACCTTCTTCATAAGGATTGAAACTCTTTTCCAGGAAATTGTCTTAAACTTCATAACATCACCATCACCAGTCCACAAGAAGTTTCTTATTATCTTTTCACACACTTTAATCACCGAACCAGGCCATTTGTAGATTAACATATTATAAATGGGAAAACTGCATAGAACAGATTTCACCAAGACTAGCCTATCCTGAAAAGATAACAATCTTCCTTTCCATGCTGCCAACTTCCTCTGAAGCAATTGTACTATAGACCAAACCATTGCAGAGGTAACTTTGCCTGGAGCCAAGTATACACCTAAATACTTATCAGGAAAATTAGCAATCTGCATATTCACAATCTCACTAATTAGATTCTTCCTTTGCTGAGTAGTGACATCCACAAATAGTTTACTCTTACTTTTGTTAATTAATTGACCAGAGCAAGCTTGATATGAAGTATATTTAATAAACTTTTCCTACCACCATTACTAAAAATGAACACATCATCTGCAAAAAAAAAGATGTGTTGGATGAATACCTTTTTTTGTAACCATTGGTTGCATTTTACCTTTTTCCACCAGGGCAGTGATATTTCTACTGAGCACCTCTTCCATTATTACAAAAAGAATTGGAGATAAGTGATCTCACTGTCTCAGCCCTCTTTCCACTTGAAAGAAACCACAAGGTCCTCCATTTAATAAAACTGATACTCTTGCTGATTTGAACAAGGTTATGATCCACTCACACCAACCATCTGAAAAACCATATTTTTTTAAAACCTTGACCAAGAGATCTCAACTCACAGTGTCATAATCTTGTGAAATATCAAGTTTCATACTTACATTTCCACATCTTCTTTTAAATTTCATTTCATTTACCAGCTCTGAAGCTAGAAGAATCTGCTCATGAATACTTCTGCCTTTTACATAAGCAACCTGTTGAGGTGATATCAATTTCTTCATCAATTCACTCATTATTCTTGTAATTATTTTTGTGAAAATTTTAAATATCACATTACTCAATCCAATTGGTCTGAAATGATTGGAAGTTTTTGCAGCTTGAGTTTTAGGAAGGAATAAGAAGCTGGAATTCATTCTTTTTAGGTATAAATCTTCTTCTCCAACAAAATTGAATAGCAGCAACCAAATATTTTTTAATAATTTCCCAACAGCTTCTATAGAAAATACCAGAAAAGCCACCTGGACCAGGAGCACTATCTTTATCCAATTCAAAAATAGTTTTCTTGATCTCCTCTTCTTCAGGCATTACATCTAACATTCTTTGATCCTGTTCAGTATTAACTTTTGGAATCACCTCCAACAATTCATCATCAACATTCACAGGAACAAACTCAATTTTCTTCTGAAAATGATTAACCAAATGTTGAGCAATTTGATCCTGATCTGCAAGCACATTGCCATCATTATCTTCTATTCCAGTAATCATGTTTCTTGCATTCCTAATCTTCATATTTGTGTGGAAAAAACTTGTATTAGTAGTTCCTTCTTTAATCCATTTAACTCTGGATTTTTGCCTTAATAGAGTATTTTCTTGGACCTCTCTACTAGCATGTTCATTCTGAGCTTTTACAAGGTCACTGAGAGCCTCTTCATCAAAAGGATTCCTGTCATAAACTTCAGTTGCAACCTTTACTCTCTCTTCAGCTTCTTTTATTTTCACTATTACATTTCCAAAAACCTTCCAATGCCAATCATTTAGAACCTTTTTTAGTTCCTTCAACTTTTGTAAAAATTGAAAAGAAGGATCACCAACTATTATTTTTTCCCAACTTTCAGCAACTACTTGAAGAAAATTAGGATGACTAACCCACATTTTTTGAAATTTTCTAGGAGTATTTTTTGGTCTAGGAATACTTGCACATCCACAAGTAGAGGAGCATGATCAAAAACAATCCTCATTCCTACCTTATATCCCCAATCCCCATACTTTTGTAACCATTGTTGATCAAAAAGAACTCTGTCTAAGTTACATAAAATCCTCTTGTTACCTTGTTGACAGTTGGACCAAGAGAACTGAAGACCAGTTTTTGGAGCATTTAGAAGTTCACACTGATTGATACATACATTAAATTCCAACATTGCATTTCTATTTGGAAGTCTACCACCAACTTTTTCTTCATGTGACATTACTGCATTGAAATCCCCAAGGATAATCCATGGACTCTTAAGATCACTTATAATTTGCATTTCAGACCACAAGAACCTCCTTTGAACAACCTTAACATGAGAATGAACACCAGAAACTAGAACATCACCAACACTCACTGTTATCATTTGACTAGAAACAGATACTACTTGTGCTGTGCAATACATTTGTTCCAGAAAAACCAAATCACAGGGAAATACAAACTATTAAAGAAACCGATATTCACTTTTAAGAAAGGGATCATATTATCTAGGATTTAAACATTAACTAATGTCAAGATAACCAGTACTAAACATTACATTGATCTCATTTGCAAATCTTTCTAGAGTGGAGAGGAGACTATGTTACATCTTTTCTTTGAATGCCCTTTTGTTGTTCAAGTGTGGTGGGGATTGTTCGGTTACAATCTAGATACTAGAGGAAATTATGCTACATATGCTATTACTTGTTGGTTCATCTAGAATGCTAGATGTGCTTTTACATCTGAATCAGTCACTCTAGATGCTAAGAAAACTGTTGAAAGCATCATCATCCGTTTGAGTGATTATAACGAGTGCATGATTAACGAAATCACATGTTGAATTACTACGGGAAATATGACACTATTCAACCAATAGGTATAACTCAGCTAATATGAGACAGTATGGGGTCAACATAAAGATATGCAATCTGCATCTTAATGACACTCATATTAACTATATTTCTCTCACTGCCTTTGATTTTGCAGGAAAACTCATAGGGGTTAGAGGATATCCGGAATACAATGAAACAGACCATGGATCAACCAGATGAGCTTAATTAGCTTTTGATTGGGCAAAGGAAATATAGTGAATAAATGTGACTATAGAAGCTAAAGAAGAGGACGTTCTAAAAAATTTCAAACACCTGTATCAAGATGCAGTCCAAGGGTCTATTCAATGCGTTACCATGCGAGATACCAAAAAAATAATAATCTAGGGAAATTGTTATGATAAACCCTTTTATCTCGGATGTTATTCACTAATATAGCAATGACGGGGATTTTAAATGATAGAGTTTAGTGTTAGGGCATGACACTTTGAGTGCATTCATGATGTAGTTACGGATTTGTTGCCTTTTCTATATAAAAAAAACAACCACAAGTTAATAAGTAAATTTTGAGTGACATCAATAACTACGATACCTATTTGGGTAGCATTATATTTAGTCTTAAAGTAAATTTGAGTCGATGGACAGAATTTGGATCACTGTTCTAGTCTAGATTTAGTTGAGGAGCACATTTTGATTGAACCATCATTTGGGGCATACCCAAAGATTTTGGGGCCTATTGAATAAGACAAAAAAACAAGTGGAAATAGTGTTTCTAGGGTGCCCATTATCTAGCCATTTTTCATAATGGTAAAAATACCCTTATTATTTATATATTTTTAAATATTTTTAAATTAAAATAAAAAAATATTTTCTTTAAAAAAATATTTTATTTTTTTTAATTTAATTTTTAACTTTAAAAAAAATAATTATTTACGAATTTAAGTTCGGCGGACAAGTGATATGCCGAACATACATAAGTTCGGATGATAATATGTCAGCCGAACTTGTGTTTTGTGAAAACATACATAGGTTCGGCAGATTCGATAAAAAAAAATAGTACATCCGAACTTAATATTATTCTTTATAAAGTGAAGTTCGGCTAACATCTTCATGTTCAATTATCAACTGAACTTTTAATCGACACTTTCAGGATGAAAAAAAAAAGAGAAGTTCGGCTGATAATTTTGATTTTATTGTTAGCCGAACTTTGCTCTCTAATTGTCGTAAAAAAATTGCATTCAATAAGAAAAAAAAATTCAATATTTTCAAAAAAAAAAAAAGAAAAAGAAAATTGAGTCTCATATCTCAAGTTTTGGGGATTGTTTATTTTCTGTTTCATTATGCCTAGAGTTACTAGGTCTTGCCAGGAGCAATGCTTGAGTCCCATATCTCAAGTTTTTGATTCACAAACTACTGACAGTTATTTGCAGTGCCCTTTTCAGGGACTTTGATGGTTGTAAAAATGTGTGAGAGGCAGAGGGTTGGTAAGGAATTCTTTATTCCCACACATCAGAGATAAGCATTTGGTCCATGGTGCTGAACATAATAGATGCAGGGACAGAATTTCGTAGAATGGTGCGGTATTTACTTTATGAGAAGAAGCTCTTATGCACCTTAAAATGTGGTTGTGTACCAAGTGTATGCAAATCCAAGCTTGGAGTAAGACCTGCAAGTTATATGATGTTGATGCAATTTCTGCTCCTCTTAATGGCAGCGAGGCATCTTTCCTTATCCATGGCATTACTAAACCACTTGATAAGGTAAGTCCTTGTGTTGATGAAGATACAACTGATGATGTTCATAATATGCCATGTCTTGATATTGACTTATTAGATAAGGTATTTAAAGCTCAGTTACATACTATTAGATATATACCCATCAACTGTAGGTTAAGTTTCTCTAGGACTTTCAAACAAAACATGGAAAAAGTTATACTTAATCCCTTAGACATTTCTTGCTGGATTAAGTTATTACTTTTCCCGATATGTATTCTGAGAAATTATACTTCTAAATGTAAGGCTGAAGAGAGATCTGGTACGCGTAAGAGGTTACAGATTGCTTCAATAAATCATGCCTTAGCTAAATGGCATGAAACAGATGGTTGTTCTTCCTTAATTCTTGATCTTTTGGCTGAGCATGATAATTCTACTAAGCATAGAGGTTTCGATCCTAAAGATAACCAAGTAGATATCAATCTTAGGTTGTGTAAATGGAAGTTAAGTCAGGTTTCATATACTTCTGCTATTAGGGTGCTTACTTCAAATGGTGTGGCTCCCTTCTCTGATAAGACTTTGGTAGATTTGAAGTTTAAACATCCTTTCGCACCGCGCCTATCTTGCATGCCGCATCTAATGAGGTTGTTGCTGCAACTGTTAGCGCAGATATTGTTCTCAGCAGGATTAGAAGTTTTCCCAAGGGTGCTTCATGTGGAAGAGACGGACTTCATGCTCAACATTTTCTTGATGAACTTAGTGGGCCTGTTGCAGCTGTTGTTGATGATATGCTAGCTTCCATCACTGTTATTGTTAATCTCCCTTTAGATGGTAAATGCCCTCCTCAACTTGGTATGTTTATCGCTAGTGCCCCCCTCACACCTTTGCTTAAACCTGGAGGTGGAATTCGACCTATCGTTGTCGATACTATATGGAGAAGGTTAGTCTCTAAAGTCGCTGCATTTACTGTAAGTTAGGACATGACAAGTTATTTGAAAGATTTCAAATTCGTTGTTGGTGTACCATGTGGAGGGGAAGCTATTTTATATTCTGTAAATCGTATCTTAGTTGAGAAACGTAATTTGAATACCATGTTTATGCTTTTGGTCGATTTTAGAAATGCTTTTAATCTGGTGGACAGATCAGCCATGTTGGGTGCAGTGCGTCTTAAATGTCCTAGTCTATATAGATGGGTTCAATTTTGTTATGCTTCACCTGCCAAGTTGTACTATGACTCTTCCACTTTGTCTTATGTGCAGGGTGTATAGCAAGGAGACCCTTTGGGTCCCCTCCTTTTGGCTTTGACGCTGCATCCCATTGTGTTGAAAATCTCAACAATGCAAACTCGACTTGCATGCTTGGTACTTAGATGATGGTACCATCATAAGATATACAATGCTGGTCTCTAAGGCTTTTCACATCATCAAGAGGGAAGGTGCTTCTGTTGGACTTGACATAAACATTCAGAAAAATAAACTTTTTTGGTCGTCTTTTGATGAGATGAGTACTCAGGTCGGCATTTTTCCAGCTGACTTTGGAAGACCATATGTTAGGTTTAAACTTCTTGGTGTTCTTGTAAGTTTGAATACTTGTTTCTGCAGTCAACTTGTTCTTGACAAGGTGCACAAGACTACTCAGTTAATGGATGTTGTTAATCGGCTACATGATCCACAGAGTGAACTGTTGTTGTTTCGGAATTGTGCAGGTGTGTCTAAACTTTACTTTAGTTCGCGTACTACTGCTCCTTGTAATGTGCAAGCTGCTCAGGCTGTTTTTGACACATATCTGTCAAAATACATGAGGGAATTGGTGACTAGTGATGGTCCAAGTTTTGGTATGTTACAACATAGGATTGTTTCTTTACCTATACGGGATGGTGGCCTAGGAATTTATTCTATATTCGATATTATGCATTATTGTTACTTGGAATCTTGTTCACAGACCTTACACCTGCAGGAGAATATACTACAAGGTTCAGACTTTCCGGTTAAAGGTTTAGCATATCAAACTTCTTTTGACAATTTCCTTCAAGTTAGTGGTATTACATCGTCACAGTGTTGCAATCTCATTACTGCCCCCAATCCTATGCATGCTTTGGCAGTTCAGTACTTTGCAGGTGTGACTAAGAATATTTCGTCTCTTTTCAATATGTCAAGGCGAGATTTAGCATTACGGCAGTGCAATAAAAATCCACATGCTCAGGATTATCTTCTTGCTATTCCAGCTGATGGATTTTGACAGAAAATTGGGCCACGTCAGTTTAGTGCAGTAATTGGTTATCGTCTTGGTATTCCTTTGTTTGCTGTTAATAGTTCTTTTCTTTGCTGCAATAAGGGTATGGATGTTTATGGTGATCATGCACTTCATTGTGCTAGTGAAATTGGTTATAAGTTTAGACATGATCCTGTTAGAGATACCTTTGCGAATATTTGTTATCGTGCGAGTGTACCTTCTAGAGTTGAAGCTGCGTTGGGGTTTCTTTCTCATGATTGGCGGTGATGCTAGGCCGGCTGACATCTTAGTCTACAATTGGGAGGAAGGGCGTGATACGTGTTTTGATGTGACGGGGGTTTCACCTTTTCCTGGGGGTGGTGTGCAAGCTTTTGCACCGGGCCTCGCCTTGGCTAAATCCGTTGAGCGCAAGAAGATTAAGTACCTTGATGTATGTAACTCCAATGGTTATAATTTTGGTACCTTAGCTTTTACTACTTTAGGTGAACTTGGTACCGAAACTATTGAATTTTTGAAACGGTTGAAGCATTACATAGCTAGGCATGATGTAAATATAAATGTTCGTAATTTTCTTTTTATTAGAATTGGTTTAGCTATTCAAAAAGGTGTTGGAGCCCAACTTGTTGCTAGACTCCCATCTAGTTTCTTGAAATAACTTTTATTTTCTTTTCTAATAAAAAGTGGTTTAGTAAAAAAAAATTATAAATTATAAAAAAAAGTAAACTAAAAAGTTAATATTAAAAATTAATTAATTAATCAAGGGCATTTAAGTAACTTAATCACTCATTAGACACCCCTTATCACCCCACACTAGTTAGGGTCATCCATATGTATGCCTCAAAATTTCTATGTATGCAGCAAATGAGGGTTCTTTTGATTCACAGTGTAGATTATGTGTCTGATTCAGCGCCACAAGGCCCATTTTTGGCAAATAATCAAGATATTATCACAAGGCCTGTTCTATATTACAAAGAACGATTTCTTGGGCACCATTGTTTTTTAGGGGGACCATTGTTTTATTTTGGGTAAGACATTAGAAGTAAATCTAGGTCACCCCTTATCTATATATTTTTATTAATACCTAAATTATCCTCCTGATTAATTTTGGGTAATGATTAGTTTTAGCTAGTAAAAATTAGTGTAATGATTAAGTTAAAGATAATTAGTGAGATTAAAAAATCAGATAGTTTTTTTTTTAAGAAGAAGTATAATTATTGAGAGAGTAAAGTAAGAGAAGATGAAGAAGAAAAACATGGAAAATAAAAAAAAATTGAGTTTACTAATCTTGAGTATTCAAGTGATCATTCAATTTATGATAACTCATCTGAATCTTCATCTCCTTCCTCTCCTAGAATAATTGTAAATCTTCATAATGATCCAAACATGAGTTATTTCTTAGATGGTGATTGTAATCTTCCCCAAACTCAACCTCAAGAGGAAAACGATGGATTTTACCAACCACAACCGGAGGAAGAGTATTTGGGTACCCAGGTATGCTTCAAACTTAGATAATGTTGGTTGAATTGCTCCAAATTTTCAAAAAAATGTAAATTTTGATTTTGATGGTAGATTTAGGCTTCGGTTACCTTATGTGAAGAACAGGTAACCGAACTCATCTGAAAGTGTAGTTCGGTTACTTGTTCCAAACACGCGGGTTACCGAACTCGATCTTTAATGGAGGTTTTTAGTCGTTCGGCTAAAAGACATGTTACCGAACTTTGTTCATAGAATTTAAGAGTAAAGTTCGGTTGGAACGCAATGTCACCGAACTTTAGGGTCTCAAAGTTCGGTTGGTTTGCAACCAATAACTGACCAAACTTTACGTAAAATAAGATTTGACTTAGTGTACAAAGCTCAATTGGTTCGCAACCAATAACTAACCGAACTTTACGTAAAATAAGATTTGACTTTGACTTAGTGTACAAAGTTCGGTTAGTTCGCAAACCTGAACCCAACAGCATAACTAACCGAACTTAGAAAAAGAAAATCAAAAGTTACAGTGTTGTATTCGGTTACCTAGTTAAAAATGGAAGGTAACCGCACTTTGTACTTGTTCGGTTACATGCCAACTTGCTTTATAAATCGAACCTTGAGTTATTGTTACCGAACTTGTTTGTGATTGCAATTGTTGTTGTTCCATTTCTTGTAGATTGACTTCCCACGTATACCAATGTATGATCAACCTTCTACGGTTGGTATGTTGTTCGAAGATACATCCCATCACTATGTCAATGATTTGGTATTTAATGAACCTATTGATGAGAAGAATTGGGCTAGAGAGCATGCCAAGAAAGCCATGTGCGTATTAGTTTTGAATGGAAAATAAAGCAAAACTCGTTTGGAAATGGTTTGTGAGAGAAGTGGAGATCCGGATGTTAGTCACAAGAGGAAGGGTTATGTGTATAAAGGAAAGACGACGAGGAAGAACACAACATGCTCAAAGAAAATTAAATGTCCGTTCAAGCCAGTATTTGGTTTACTAACCGAACAAACCGAACTCCACTAATCAAGAAAACAAAATATATTAGCTAACATATGGGTTCCAGAGAAAAGTTCGTTTAGTAAAGTAATTTTACGAACAAACCGAACTCCACATTTATGCAATTAGTTAGGAGTTCGGTTTGTCAAGATTTTTTGCGAACCAACCGAATAGAGTGGGCAAAGTTCGGTTAAATCATAACTCAACATAAGGGAAAAATAACACAGTTCGGTTACACTGGATTTTTTTGTAATATTGTTAAAGTTCGGTTTCTTTGTAGTTTTAAAAATTGTTTGCGAATCAACCGAACAGAGATGGACAAGTTCGGTTACACGAGAACTCAACACAGGGGGGGAAAATAGCACAGTTCGGTTACACTGGAAATATTATTATTTTTAACATAGGTAGAGTTCGGTAACTACATAGTTCTAAAAAAAATTGCGAACCAATCGAACATAATGGACAAAGTTCGGTTGTATCATAACTCAACATAGTGTGCAAACAAGCAGAGTTCGGTTACAAAATTTCAACAAACAAATTTTGAGTAATAAAGGTGAAGTTCGGCTGCAAAACAGTTTTAACATTTTTAGCGAAACAACCGAACTACGAGTTCGGTAAGCTATAACTAAATTTCATGAAACCGAACTGTTCTTCGTGTTCTTTACATCAGGAAGTTCGGTTAGAAAACTAGGACTTTATGAAACCCTATCTAACCGAACAATACACTATAACTTCCATTTGAATCCTATTTTGATGATTTTTATACAATTAAACGAATCAAAATCAAATTAAAAGCAATGGGTTTACATAAAAATACCTGCGGATTATGACTTAATTCATAAAATAACTGCCTTGGCAAAGATCCGCAGGAATTAAGTCATAATCAAATTAAAAGCAATGGGTTTTCATAAAAATACCCTTTATTTTTAATAATCATAAAATCAGTTTAATATAAACTTAATTCAAAATATTAAATATTATCACTATATATAAAGAAAAAACTTACTCAATATCTTTGTATTAATTGTCATTCCTTTTTTAAATAAAAACACTTATGAATAGTTATAAAATTCCTAATAAAACTTCTACTTGGTACGGGTTAACATGGCTATATACATGGGAAAGGATCAAAAAAATTTATGACAAAACCTCAAATTCATGGTCGAGTAAATCCAAAGAGGAAATAATCCAATATCAATTTTTTTTTCCCTCTCAAATAAAAATTTCGAAGGCTCCAAAGTTTTAGTGTCGGAAACCAAAATCAAATGGAGGAAAAAAATTTCTTGAATTGTGGATTTCATAATAAAAGCAGTATAATTTGCTTAAATTTTGGATCTCAGCTTGTTGCTTGGCTTCCAACCAATTTCCTACCGGATGACAGTCTTTTTGAGTTGTAATTTGCTTTTATTTCTTAAAATATTTCCTAAAATAATAATACTATCCAATTTAGATTTTTAACACTAATAATTTTAGTTTTGGTTATAACATTAAATAGACTAGTCATGACATTTTATAGGATTTCCTAAATATCTTGACAAAGTCAAAGCAGTCTATTAATTTAGGAAGGAGGGAGTAGTTTAGTTATAATCTCAGTTATGGTTAGGGACAAATTAGTAATGTCTACATTTTAGGACATCCTTTATAAATATAGGGTAGACGGTCTTATAAAACAATGGTCCCATCAAAAAAAAAGGCGTTGGTCCCAAAAAATCGTTCATTACAAAAGCGTATTTTTGGGTGCGCGCCTGAGACTTTCTGAGCATGGGTTTCACAGTGGGAAGAATCTGTAAAATGGGTCTATCTGTAGTTTTCACTATCAGATTAGGTGTGCATTGCCGCTAAAACTAAACCAATCTGTACCATGCTGAGGCCTAAAAACATCGGTCCAATTGGTAAATGGAAACAAACACAACATACAACGACTAAGCCCAACCCGAACTATAAGTTTAGGACAAGGCTTTAACTTACAGCAGAGCCAAGGCCAGACCACGAAAACTAAAAGTCTTAAGAATCTAAATCTTCTTTCTTTATGGAGACTTTTTTCCGGAAACATTCATGTGCGTGAAAAATGATCGAACTCGCTTTTATTGTAAGAGCAAGTCTTATGGTGGAATCCAAACTATTCCAAGTATGGAAAAATCATGTAATGTCAAGTCTAGTGGCTTCTAAGTTGGGGTCTTCCACAGAAAATCCAAGCAAGGTTCCACGATTTCGTGGAAGGGTTCATGGAATCCATTGAACGCCAATAATAATAGCGTTAAACGCAATTAAGAATGGAGGTAAAAAAAATAATTAAGAATTGCATTTTTTTTTATCGTAGATTTAAAATGAGTTGTTGAAATCTAATGGCTGAAAAAAGCTCAATTCTTAATTGCTTTTATTTTAGCTCCATTCTTAATTGCGTTTTTTTAACTCCATTAAGAATAGCGTTTCTACTATTCCACCATTACACTTGCGCTTCCATCCACAGTTCCAAGTGCTGAGGTGGCGTCGAAGATGAATGGATTCCACCATAAGACTTGCTATAGGAAATGCATCCAAGAATTCCAATATCGCAGTTGTTAGGCATAACCACATGACACATCCAAGCAAACTTTTCTTATTTTAATAGGAAAGAAGAGATTTTATAAATAGACTTGGACTGTTACATCGAGTTTCGATTGGGCAGTGTTTGAGACCAGAGAATATTGAGTTTTGGCTGTTCCTAGCTTCTTTAGCTAAGAGATCAGCCACCTCATTAACCTCCCTAGGCACATAGCAACATACTCACTAATTAAACGACTTAAGCAGTTCAACACGATCAATAATAATGTTGTTGGTAGTCCACACCCAAGCAAACTGAAAGTCGCCCCTTATAAAAAATCTTTTTGTCCTCTAAGAGATTGCACCTGTGACAATGCCCCCTAGTATCTAAAAGTTGCTATTGTCCAATGTTTTATTTCTCGCTTTCATGAGTTGATGATTGACATGGGTATGTCGAGTTGCACCTTCATCCGGTTTTCATCCGGGAACACGTTACGGGTGAGTCAATTTTCTTGATTCGATGCTTAAATCTGATACGTTCAATTTGCACTTATATTATGAAACAAATATTAGAACCCTCTTTAATTAAATCCTTGTAAACATCAGCAGAAAGTCCATGCATCGGCATACATAAACAACAACAACGAAGCTTGGTTTGAACCTAACAGTAAAAAAAAGGCCCGTACAGAGTCGACCCTACACGGTCGCAACTGTGGCACTCCTCTGGATCGTCTCCGGCTCTATAAACTGTTGAGAAATAGGAGGTTCCGTGATATTAGATCTAAGACATATTATAATATCGATCCATATGTTTAAAATTATATCTGGAAGTGATCAAGGCTATGTACAGTCTTCTCTTTCAAGAATCAACGAAAAACAACAAAAAAATTACATGAAAAGAAAAAACTAAAAACACCATACAAACTCGTTTGATATAAATAAGGTGATTTGAGGTATTTTCATATATTCTCTGGTTGATGGGATTCCAGAAAGCAAATCGTTTGCAACAAAGTGAAGAATTGCAATTATCGGAACCCCATAACCAGAGAGTATAAGGAAATACCCAAATCAATAGTTTCTTCAACAACTTGTTTTTGCAGCCGTTTTTCTTCTTTTTTTCTCTTCTGTGAATATAACACTGTAACAACTGCCTCAATCTTATCCTATTTATGGGGTGCAGACTACATATATTAGGGTTTTCTGGATGTGAATGGAAAAAATAAGGTGAGTGGTCCTTGAGATTCTGACACGTTTGGCTGAGGTATTCAAAATAGATGCTCCTTGTCTGCCACATGTCTCCATAAATAACGTACCAGGGAGACAAAAGCTAAGTCCTTCAAAAAAAAAAACTATAGTTTGAAAATCCGAGACTCGCTAAAATAAGAAACCTCGGTTGGGGCATACATGAAAATTTTGGGCCTCTTGCATAAAATAAAAACAGGGTCGGAAATAGTGTTTCTAAGGTATTCCTTATCCAACCTATTTTCATAAATACGAAAATACTTTTAAATAATTAGTGTTTAATTAGTATTAATTTTATTAATTAGTCGTTAATGATTGTAGTTAGGTTAGTGTTAATTTAGGATAATAATTTTCTTTTTTAAGAGAGTGAGTGAGTTATTTTAGAAAAAGAAGAAGAAGAGGAGTAAAGAAAAAACTTTTTTTTTTTTTTTGAGATCTTTGTAATTGTTGATAGATGTGTGATCGAGTGAGGAAGGTGAATCTTCATCACGTAAAGCTAAGAAAATACATATCAATTACGATGGAGATCCGGGGATGGCTTATTTGTTGGATTATGAAAATGATTTTACCCAAACTCAACTTTTTTCTCAAGCTCAAGATAATAACTTTTTGTAGCCAAATCTGAAGATGAGTACACGGATGAGGAACCCAATGCTAATAATACATAGGTATAGTTATAGACGTTGTTTAATGTCCGTTTTGTAGCTTGAATTCACCAAAAGTTTTGATTTTTGTATGTAGTTCGGTGGAACAGAGTTAGGTTCAACAGATAATTTGTATGTCGAACCTTGATAAATAAGAACAGTTCGGTTTGTACGATTGAATTCTTTATAAGCCGAACTGTCATAGAATTATTTTCGCGCCAAATAAATTTCATGGTTCGGCTTAAAGAGGATGTGCTAATATAAGTCGAACCATATACAAAAATATTTATGATTTACAGTGTAATGTTCGGCTCACACGTGTTCCAGCCGAACATATTATTATTGTTTTGATGAAACACAAGTCTAATGGTTCGGCTTATAATATTAGTCCCCAAGAAGCCGAACGCATATATGACAAGTAGTTCGGCTTTTCAAGTCAACCACGAATGAGCCGAACTTCAAAGATCGTCTTTCTAATAGTATTGTGAATGAGCCGAACCTAACCCCAAACGTTAGTGAAGTCTGCTAATGGAGAACATAAAGGTCCAAATTAAACCCATTCAAATCAATGAGATATTATCGTCATCTTCAAGAGAATGAAAAGAAGAAAACAACGCAAAACGAATGATTGTCATTCCGACATCGGACGAATATGGCCAAAATAAAATTTAAAAACTTGAGTGTACAGAGATAAGTTCGGCTGATAACTCATCATCACGAGTTAACCGAACCTAGAGCCTACAAATCAAGATTTTCGAAGTGTTTACAAAGATAAGTTCGTTTAAAAGTAATCTAATCGAGTCAGCCGAACCTGACAACTACCTGGGATAAATTTCACTTGTCATATTCGGCCGGGAAAGGTTGGCAAGGTATTAGCCGAACCTGACACTGTTCTGGGACATGTTTGGACGCAAAATTGACTTTTATCTCAAGGAGAAACGGTTTCGGAAGGATTCTAAAGCCTAACTTTGAGAGCTTTATATAAGGAAATCCTTAAGAAGAGATTTCTCAATCTTTATCATCTCTTTACACCGCATTCATCATCCCCTCCTTCCCCTCCACCCGTGCCATTTCCCCTTTTCCCTGCATGAAAGTTTTTTGTGCCACCACCTCGAGGTTTGGGAATTTTTAAATTAGAAGAAGTCACTTCCATTGTTCTCCTTTTAAGCCTTTCTTTGAATTTTTCCGGATGGGTGCTAAAACAAATGATACACCTTAATTAATTTTCCAAAATAAATAAATATGACTCTATCAAACAATGTGATAAGTCACCTATAAATGGACAAGTTTATAGGAAGCTATTAGCCATACACAGAGTAAAGTTCGGCACATTCGATATTTATCAAAATGAGCCGAACAGTGTAAGATGGATTATTTAAGTTCGGCTGATTATCATAAAAAATACCTGGCTAAATTGGGGTCTATAAGGATTAATTAGGGCCTTTCACTACGTGAAAAAGAGACATTTTGAAGTAAAATGAAAACCCCTTAACTAACTATTTTTAATGGCTAATTTACCCCTGATTAATTAGTGTTAATTCGGGTGATTAGTGGTAAAATATCGTGTTAGATGTGAAATTAAGTTGTGTTAATGAATCATCTGAACATGAAAAATTTTGAAATTTTGAAATTTTTTGAAGAACATCAAGTCAAAATCGGTATATGTTGCCATTGGTATCAACCGATTGTAACCTCAAAAACATACAGAGATTTTCTGAAACTTGCTTCTACCCAGAATCGGTTTATATGGACATGAAAATCAACCGATTATCCAGAATAAGTTTATATAGGCATGAACATAAACCGATTGTGGGTAAATTTTTTCTTTTTTATCTGTGAATTATGTGTTTTTAAACATCAAATAAAATTAAAATTTATTTTATACCCGATTTAAGAATGAGTATGACTTCATACTCAGTTTCAAATCGTTTAAGAAGTTGTACTCGTTTTCAATTCGAGTATAAAGTTACACTCGTTTTCAATTCGAGTATAAAGTTATACTCATTTTCAAATTGGGTAAAAGCATATAGAACTATTTTCATTTTCATTTTTAATCGAAATGAAATCGAGTATGATTTCATACTCATTTTATGATCGAGTATTAACTGGAAAAAAATGGGTTAACCAGAATCGGTTTACACGATACATATGTAAAACCGATTCCTGACATTGCACAACAGGAATCGGTTTATAAGAATGCTCATGTAATCCGATTCTAACAAAAAAAAGATACATAAAAATTGAGGAAAACAATCGGTTTACTCGACACACATATAAAATCCGATTCTAACATTATACATCAACAATCGGTTTTTATAAGTGTTAATGTAATCCGATTCTGGTTCAAATTTCTCGAACCAGAAAACATATCAAGGATAATCGGTCTTTGTGGGCTTGAACATAAACTGTTTCTATTTGCAATCGGATCACATATACATTAAGTTAACCGATTCAGATAAACCAGGAAAAATTTGATTTCAAAATTTTCAGTTTTTGAGCAATTTTATGTTACTAAAACCTAGTTTATAGGATTGGGTTGAGAAGAAAAGAATAAGAATTAGTTGAAATGGAGATGGAAATGAATTTGATTTTGATTTTAGTTTTTTATTTTATGATTGTAATTTTATGATTTTGATTTTAGTTTTTAAATTTTATGATTTTGATTTTAGTTTTTAATTTTATGATTAGGATTTGATAGGGACAAATTAGTAGTATTAATATTTGATAAAGGATAAAATGGTAGTTTCATCAAACTTAAACACCCCTTATCATCCTTTATGGGGTGGATGAAAAAATCCATAGGCCCTAATTTAGCCAGGAAAAAATATTTATAAGCCGAACATGTAGGTTCGGCTGATTCGATTTTCAAAACACAACATGTTTTTCAACCAAACTGTTCTTCGTCTGTAGAAAAAAAAAAGTTCGGCTGATGAATGTCTGCCGAACACTACTTTGTAACTACCAAAATTGCAAGGAATCATCGACTACATGTCATGAAATCAATGAAATACGAAAAAAACAAGCAATAAGTTGGTGGGAAATACCTTTCTATGTTCAATTTTATGGAATCAGGGTCTATTTCTCACTCTCCAACACCAATTAATCCACTATTCTCTTCATCTCCATCTTTTCCAGAAACCCTAGATTGAGATGTTACAGAGGCAACACCGGGATTCGGCATCCTACCTCCATCACATCGCTTATAAAGAGGTGGTCATATATGGGTTTAGTCGAGAGCTTAATCGAAAAATAAAATTTTTAGAATTTGGTTGGTGTTCTTAGAGAAGAAGAGGAGAAGAATAGGGAGAGAGAAAGGGTTTTAGTTTTTAAAAGTTTAATTTTTTTTAATTAAGTAACGGTTAATTAGTGGGTAACGGTTAATTAGTGGGAGGGTTGTTAATTAGTGGGAGGATTTTAGGATTAGTATTGATTTTAGTGGAAGGGTAATAATATAATTTAAATTATATAAGGGTATTATAGTAACTTAAGCATCACTAGAACACCCCTTATCATCGTGCATTTGGATGGCATAATAACACCCCTTATCATCTTGCATTTGGATGGCATAATAAGTCTGTATGCCCCAAAATTTTCATGTATGCCCCAAAATAATATACTAAAATAAATAAAATTAATTTTAGATGAGGCCTGATGGACGAAACCAGTCAGGTATGGATCCGAACTTCCTAATTGTTAGAAATAACTTTTTAAGGACTTAAAGGATGAAGTTCAAAACTACTGTTTCAAATCATCGTAAAAAAGGGAAAAATGTTGTAGTGGAAACGATAGAAATGCAAAGAGACAGAGAGTTTCTTATTGATAGAGGCATCAATATTACATAGCATAGTGAGGCTTTATATACAACTATATGGAAGACCCTAACTATCTAGATGGGCTGAGCTGATGTTGTTAACTGTTGGTGATGAAAAATCGAAAGAAGAATTGGGTATTGTTGGTGACCATTCAAAGATGGTAGAGATGCAGTTCCTGTATCTGTCATGATAAGATTCAGATGGGAGAGTTGTGAGCTCAGTCTTGAACTAGAGTTGGAGATGGACCTGGTAGAGTATATGGAAGTTGTGGTGATGTTATGAGTTATGGAAGTTGCAGGCAAGGGAGGAGCTGAACTGAATCTGTGGAGATGAATTGGTAGAACATGGAGATGGTGGGGGTTTGCTGAGCTGATGTTGTTAACTGTTGGAGATGGACCTGGCTGAGCACATTCATGGGATACAATCCCTACAATACTCCCCCTTGTGCGGTTCAATAACAAAACTTTATACATAGTGCTTTACATATAGTGTTTTGAAAGTAGTTCTTCAAATGTCGTTTTTTCCTTACTAAAACTTTGACAAGGAAAAACCCAGTGGGATAAAACCTTGGTATGAATCTTCACATGTAGTACTTCAAATGTTGTATCGTACTTTACTTGTAGTTCATCACATGCAGTACGATCTTCAAAGATTGATGAGTCTAAGTTAATTGCCTCATTAAAACTTCGTCAAGTAAACCCCAAAAGGACAAAACCTGAACTAAATAAAAAGAGTACAATATTAATTAAACTTAGAACATAGTTGGATGCGTATACGTTGCCTCATTAAAACCTTGACAAAGAAAAAGAGTACAACGTGACAGATGCAAGTAAAGGTGATCTTTTGCGGATGATCACTTTGCTCCGTTGAAGTTGACTAGTTTCTTCACAACTCCTAAGGGGGAAAATCCTCGTGAGAAAGACAATAGCCTTAGCTGGGAAATTACATTCCCGGTGTTTGTTGTTGTCTCATCAAAAACCTTGCCGAGCAACAAAACCCTGTGGGAAAAAGTAACCTCGGTAAAGGAAAAGAGTTCAACACACCATTAGATTCTCCCCCTGATGCCAGAAAATTTTCATTAGTCTAATACAGTCAAAAAGAGTTTATCACACATTACTTTGGTGACATGAATGTTTATAAGACCCTGTTGTTGATTCTGGAAGTTTTGTTGCTTAACGGACTATCGCATTTCATTTCTTTGATTCAGATATTTTTAGTAATATCAATGCATCTTTATGTATGTGACGTTTAACATACTTGAGGTTTTTTAGTGTTGTCTCACTAAAAACCTTGTCAAGTGACAAAACCCTTTGGGAAAAACTATTCTCGATCGAAGGGAAAAAGAGCACAACACAACTTCAATTTCGAAGTAAAATATGTCGACATCATATCCTTGGATCCTCCCCCTGATGTCGGCATCTCCCCCTGATTACTTCCAGAGTTGTTCCAGGCAGTACCTTTAGCCGCGTATTTTTCGAAACTGAATATTGGTAATGACTTAGAAAATAGTCTACCACATCTCCCGTGATTACTTTCGTTGGAGAAGAGATTATTGTTCCTTCATAATCAACAACTTTTGGAGTTCACTTTCATTAGAATTCCTTTTTATGTCTTTCCAGGGATAACACAAATTTATGTCAATGGTTAGTACATGATTACATTCACTATACCATTCCAATGACGTTGCTTTGGCGCTGAGCTATATCTAGCTTACAAGTCCACTGAGGATGTAACATTTGGTCGAGTACATTATGCTAAGTACAATAATGCGTCTATTATACTTAGATACGGAAAGTTCATCTCCCGACACAACTTCGTCATCTTCCTTTAGACGAATTGGTCATTTGAAACTCGACTAATCATGGGAGTGCTAGCAGGATGCATGTCCTTGTTAAATTGCATGACAAAGGACATATGCAAACTGGTGGAATAGTATACCACAAACTCAGTATTCGGTCGAGCTTTCCCCATATTTTTCATCTCAAATTCGGATTTTAAATAGATTTTAAGGTCTCTTATTACATCAAGAGTACACATCATGTCTGTACCATCAACATAAATAGCTACAATTCCAAATCAGGAACTTTCTTATGAATACGCAAGGAAAAATAACTTACTTGTCTATCCCTTCAAAATCAAATAACCACTTAGACGGGTATACCACATCTGTCTGATTGCTTGAATCTATAAGTGAGCATTCTATCTAACTGTAAACGCACTCTGTGTTTTATAGTCATTTGATTTGGGAAACAAAAGCCTATCAAGTACTTTTGTAAATATCTTCTATATCTTGATTCTTTCAGAGATTCGTAACAACCACATACATATGCTGCATTTCAAGTCCTTTTGAAATTACCAAGCTCACTAAGTAGCGGAACTCTATAAAGTTCATTACAAGAGAACAATTTCAGGGGTTTGTGAGAAACCTCGCGCCACAAGGAGAGTCTTAGTACTTTAAGACTACTTTCTTCTCATTATGCTTTATGAAAAATTAATTATGTATGTCCAATAGGCTTTACACTTGGTTGGTTAGCACTACCACACCAAATACCCATATATTTTCCAAAGAACTAAGTTATACCTGGATTGTGTAGGCCAAATATGCTATTTATTGAATTAGACAATAAGAAGCATGGTTCGATCTCATCGTGCTATATTTCCTTGAGCAACTATATCTAAAAATAATCATTAATATGCTCCCACGATCTTTCCATTGACTCGTGTGTGTTCTCATAATCCTTTAGGATTTCGTTGTTCTCTGGAATCATTAAACTTCTGAGCGTCCTCCAGTATTGATTCATGGACATAGTCAGAGACAACCAAATGAGATGATTTCATTAATGATACAAATTAGGTTGTTCCTTACTCATCTACTTCCTTTCTAGGTGAGTATTGATCGAACCTGGTGGTCTCTCCATCTTCATTTATGGAGCCACGGCTTCAACTACACTTCCACCAAGTGTAGTTGCAACACCTTAGTCCATGGTGTATATCCTTTATTAAGGATTTATAACCTTGCAGGTAGGTTTGTAGCTGGTATGTGTGATCTCATCACCTTAGAGACATCAGTGTACATTCTGAAAATCGATTATTCTTTGTCACTTCACATTTACATTTATGGAGTACAAGAATCAATATGAGACACATTTGGCAACACACCACGAAAATTTTGTCGTTCCCTTAGAAAATATTTTTTCTTATCTCTCCCTAATGACGGGAAGACTTTCTCATTAAAGTGATAACCTGCAAATCTAGCAGTAAGAGATCTCCTGCCAAAGGTTTTAAAATACGGATAATTGTTAAGAGTAAATATCCAACAAAATTACTTATTCATTTTTGTGACCCATCATAGTAGGATGTGGACTCGTATTGGCACATACATAGTGCAACCAAAAAATGCGTAAGAACACAAATGTCAGGCTTAAATTCAGTTACCAACTAGTACGCAGAAAAGGTTGACTAATATTGGGTTCTAAAACGAATTAATAAAGATGCGCGTAATACTGCATATCCCCAAAGTAATAAAAGTTAGGTTGGTATGCATAACCTATTCCTTAGACACCATCTGTAACCTTTGATGGTAGCCTCTGCGGGATCATTGGGTATAAGATGCTCTATATTGATCCTATTAAACATGTAATATTCATCAAGTCCTTTTGATGTAAATTCTGTAGCATTAACAAGGGTGGTTAGCCTTTGCACTTTGTATTGTCTAATATGTGCTAGGAGTTTTCAAATGCAAATTTCTTGGGAACTATAACTAGTCCAAAATGTCAAACATTCACCAGATCCATCAGTCACTTTAGTGGTCCGCATTTTGCATGAATATTTTTTCTAAATTTCACCTTGTTTTCTTTGTAATATGGAAATTTTTACCATTTTCATCTTAGGATGGTCTCGATCCTGTTTTACTGAAGACTTTGTTAAAATGAGTGATATGCTTTCTTACCTAAAAGCATAATGGGAAGGGGGTTGTGCATCTAGTACTTTAGAAAACACTTATTGAGAGATATGCCGTCACTTCGCATTATGTCAATGTTTTTCTCATTGTCTCGTCCACTCAAACACAGTGATGTACGTATGATTCCTTTCAAAATGAAACATCATGTCACAACCAAAGTTCCTTTATGGTTATGTCGAAGCCTGTATGAGTCAATTCCCAACATTTCATTGTCGGAGTCAATATGGATTTAATAATCCAAATATTATAGTGATTTACATTTCACTGGATTGACTCATTATTTTCTCTAAGATATATTTCCTTCCAAATATATTAGAAACTATAAAAGATGCAATCAATTACATACTCATCATTGTGAGTTTCCATATGATATCCACTTGCATGGGTCTCTTAGGAATTTAACAGGGTGATTAGCTCTCGGTACATATAGAGATTTTGTGATTTTTAATCTTTGTTCCATCTCAAAAACAAAATTTGAGCATTCTTTCGCTCGATGATCCAATATCGTAGTCACATTATAAAGAATTAGTTCAAAAACTAGTGTATGTTCCTTAAATTAGTGGGATAAAACCACTATCAGTTAGACATTGAATCTTGAGATATTTAATAAGTGGTGTGGCCTTATTCGTAACAAAAGTGGGATACTGGGATTCAACTCAAGTACTTTAGAGTGAATATATGTTACGTTTCAGGGGGATGATATATTTTTCATCCAAATATATCTCAAGTGCATTAGAAAATTTATGTCTCGTGGGAATGATGTACTTTTCATTCCATCAGCGCAGACATTGGATGTAGTTCAATTAAATAATCTATTGGCCAGGAAAAATTATTTTTGTCATTAAAGTTGATGTGAAAATTAGTCGCTACTATGATACACACATTACATTGTATATATCAACGCCTATTACCAGGTGGATTTCCAACTCTTTCATTTATGATGGGAGCTACAATTACATTTTAGCTGATCCCATACTCGGTTGATACTTGTGTATTGGTGTTATTACTACCGAAGACAAAAGTACATCTTTGTCTCATGATACATATGTCCCTTTTCACATGTTTTATATGAGTCGGTACGTCTAACCCTCATTACTTTGTGGTTCTTTTCCATTTGTAATTTTGCTACATTTAGCTTAATTTGAGAAATTTCTTTATCTCAATAGGCCAAGAGAATCTCAGTACACATGTCAACCACTTACTTTAGGTCAAGTAGAAAATGTAGTTCTCTTGTTATCATACTTCAACATATACAATTTCGTTAGTATCGAAGTAGAAAAATGGAAATTTTCTGACTCATGTCATCTTTTGTGAGTTCTTCCACAAATTGGAATACATGTGATTTTATTAGCAATGTATCTTTTTTTTTTTAAATACTGACTCTTAATAGTCGAGCCAGTGGATTGCATCCCACAGAACATTTCAAATTTGGGAAGAGAATATCAAGTACACAATAATGGTGCTCAAGTACTTCTAAACCCCAAATAAATACATTGGAACTGAGTTGGTACAACCAATTAAACAAAAGACACCATTCAACTATAGCCAATATCATGTTCAAGGGAACAAAATAACACTAAAACCAAGACTCTTAATGATCAACAATCATAATTTAAATTGACCGGTTATAAGTTTATATGATATGGACTTATCTTATGGTAGAACTAGACATGTTCTAGAAAAAAAAATTAGCCTAGCAAGTACTCAACGTGAACACCCACATTATAGTTACATACCTCAAAAAAAATTGGTTTCCGTTGTATATAGACAGAACCGGAATAGCCTTAATCGCACACAGCCCAAAACCAAGCTGGAAACTTGAACAGGACACCAAAACCAAGTTGGAAACTGGACAGGCCGGGTTGGAACTGGTTGAACCGGAACTGGGTCGGACCGAATTGGATCGGGTCATGCCGGGTCGGATCGGGTCGGGAGATTTTTCACAGAAACGGACGGGATTAGAATTTCAACAGCAAAAACGCATAATTGATTGGGAAGACGTTACAAAATGACAACAGACATTGTACAAGTTTAGTCAAGCGTTACATACAATTGATAATTTACAGTGCAAGTTCATATACAATTGTGAAAACAAATCAAATCATGGCTTTCCAGTAATAATAATATAGATTTGCACAAACTGAACCGGAAGGTTAAGCATAAAATTCCAACAACATAACAATCTAATCCTAGTAAGTAGTGTAGATCATGATTAATCAAAAAGAAGAAAACAAAAATGTCCTCGATCAAAACAGTAAAGACCAAAGGTCGAAGAAACTGCTATGGACTTCAATCAAACACGTCATGGTGTAATCTAAAGTTTTAATACATATGGTATAAATTAAACATGTCATTGTTACCCATGGTGGTTAATGAACATAAAAAAAGGAAAAAAAAAAACAATCTAAAGAGAAAACGTATATCGGAGACAAATATGGCAGATAAAGTTAAACACGGAAGATGAAACGTATGTATCATTATAAATCACATAGGACAAAATTATGGAATCACTTCATGTATATAGTTATGAGTTATCGACAGATATGGCGGATGAAAAAAAAAAGAAAAAAAAAAACCTATGATATCGATTTTATACAAGCATCAGGACTATGTACATGGTATAATCATGGCACATACAAAAATATGTACATGGAAGTGGAGCAAATTGCATAGCAGACAACTAGTTAGGGAAGCTACATATTCATAGATCCGTGTCTAGTAAAAAGAATATAGTCAATGTATACCTTTTTGTGACAGAACAGACAAAGGTGGAGGATCTGGACATGGGTTTGATGATGACAAAACCATTGGGGCAAAGGCGAATTCCTACTTTTGCTATTGATTCCCCAATCCGATAACAGAGCAACCAAACATGGAGATCCGCAAACCCTTGTTTTAATGGCCGGCATGTGCTTTTGATGGCAAAATAAAATGAAAATGAAAAAAATAATCAATCATTCCAGATTTTAGCTTTACGGTAGAACTCGCGGTGATAACGTGTTGTAGTGGAAACGATAGAAATGCAAAGAGATAGAGAGTTTCTTATTGATAGAGGCATCAATATTACATAGCATGGTGAGGCTTTATATACAATTATATGGAAGACCCTAACTATCTAGATGGGCCGCACATTCATGGACTACAAGCCCAACAACAAAAAATGATATACACAGAAGGAAAAGATAAATCAATTTTATGTGTGTCCGATGATTAGAATAGTGAATAATCCGTCCTCCATGCAGGGATGGATTTAGGGGTTGAAAACAATTTTAGACTCGGACTAACAGCCTTAGTCAAGTCCAATATTCAGGTTTATGGATCGGGAGGGTTACCTTGACTAAAAGCCCAAAGTATTAATAAATCGCCACGTGTGTGGTTTAAGGGGTCGGTGAGACGGGAGGTTATATATAGAGTTGGGGGGGACTCTCCCCATTCCTTCTGTTTTTCGATTCGGTCTGATAACACCGAAGAGGAGTTTTAGGGTTCCAAGAAGATAACACGATTTTTTTTGTCTGTCGAAATTGATGGAGACATTAGATCCTAGCTATGATGCGTACTTCCAAATAGCCTCCGTCTATAAAAATGAGACATTAGCACCGATGGAGTGCTTGATATTCTTTCAAAGGTTTGATATTCCTGGTATTGGCAAGGTATGTATACAACTATTTTTGGTATTATTATTTAATTTTGACGTTCGACTTCATAGTTTGAATCGATAATAAATTAGTTGATCTAGCTCCTAGTCTTTGACAAGAACGGTCCGTACTGATATTAATAATCCATATCAGGAAAAATGGTTCTGTACATAGTCTGTGATTTCGGCAACTGATGTTAATTATAATAAGATTATGTACAAAATGCAGATTCTGAGGGTATTCAAGGATACTTGGAATATGTCAAAGCAACAATTCGTCCAAGCATTGAAACTTGTGACTGTTGCTAAAGCTGGTATAGAACTCACTGAAGATGTTATACAAAGCACGTTGGCTTCTTCTGATATTCCCCCTGTGCCAGAGTTTGATTATAATATGGATCCTGCTGCTGCTGCTTTAGGAGATGCACGGGCTAATGGAACTAAATTGAACGGTAAATATGCTTGGGTTCTACTTGATCTCCATCTTTGTCATCCTATCAATGAACCTCCTCCCGCCCGTCCTGCTGTAACTCCCTCTCATGAGCCCTGCCTTAAATGTGCCATGCCTGCCTTTAGACACCATAGGTGATCATAATCTACTGCGAGCTTCGGTGGACTGACGTTCTCTGATCTGAAGTGATAGTTAATTGTTTTTATGTTGTACTCTTTATATAGTTGCTTATTTCTTGGTCAGAGTAGCTGTGTAGTGTAGTGGATTCTCTATTCAACTTTTTCTGTTAATTTTTGAAAAAGTGAACAAGGCGGGTATATCTAAATTTGTTTTTCGGGAATTTGTTGTGAATTTTTAGATATCGTGGTCTTTTCTACTAGCTAGCATTACGCTGCCAGTAGCAAGGGTAACATACTGCCTTGTTTGTTAGAACATACCTATAAAATAAATCCATACCAATTCGCACATCTGTGGAGTGCAAATCCATTGTATTGGATGGGAATGTCAAACTCAAAATCCAAAATGTACTATGTAGATGCAGATGAGACTAATTTCTTCCGGAAAGAATCCCGAGAAAACAATACATTGGAAGGTACCAAAACCCAAATAACATTAACAGCCTTGAACAAACTACTCCAAACCTAGACAAGAAGCATTATCATAAGCCATCAACAGCGACACTTAGGCAATGAACTGTTTTTTGGGGACTACGTAAAAAATGGGAGGACTACTCAAAAGCTTTTGGAATGGATATTGGTAGTAATTTTCAGTCACCCCTTATCTGATTGTTTTTAAATGCCTACTTTATCCTTGATGATTAACTTAGTTAGTGTGATGACTAATTAATATTACTGTAATGATTAATAACTGATTAGTGAGTTATTAATAGGATTATTTTGTTCTAAACATTATTTTGAAAGAGAAGAAGAAGAAGAAAGAAATAGGAAGAAGAAGATGGGTGAACCCAAATTTTTTTTTTTTGAGTTTAGTAATTGTGATATGAGTGATTCATGTGATGATACCTCAGAATCAGAATCAAAACCCCCTTCACCTCCTAGTATATTTGTCAATACTTCCAATGATCCAAATATGAGTTATTTGTTAGATGATGAAAACTTTTTGCCCCAAACTCAAGCAAACGTACCAAATGATGGATTTTATCAGCCACAACTTGAAGATGAAGTTACCGGTACTTAGGTATGTCTCATATTTAGTTAATGTAGCTTGAATTGTGCAAATATTTTGGCCAAACTGAAAATTTCAGAAACAAAATTCGGTTAGGTCAATCTAGTTCGGTTATCTAGTCTGAGAAAAGGTAACCAAACCTTTCTGAATGTGTAGTTCGGTTACTAAATTTAGCAGACGCGGGTAACCGAACGACATTTTAATGGAGGTTTTTGAGAGTTCGGTTATTGTTTTCCAGAAAATGTAACCGAACTATTTTTATAGAGTTTACAGTTCATAGTTCGGTTTAGTCGTTTTAAGTACTTATGTTACCGAACTTTGTGCTCGGCAAGATCGCAAAATAATTTTAAAGGGAGTAGATAACCGAACCTTAAGTTCGGTTTAGTCGTGTTTTTCATTTTCTTGGCCGAACTTTACCATAGAAAATATAAAGATTGAGTTCGGTAAGGCCCCAAAATCCTTTATGGTTGCGAGGTAACCGAACTTTGTGTTCGGCAGGGTTGTAAAAATTTTTACATTGCCGAAATTAAAAGTGTTTCTTGTTTGTGGTATTGACGTTGTGCTATTACTTGTAGGTTCCATGTGATCCATTAGTATTTTTGATGACACATCTCATCACTACATGAATGACTTGGTATTCAAAGATCTGTAAGAGGAAAAGTGTTGGGCTAGAAAACATGCACAAAAAGACATGTGAGCATTAGTATTGAATGGGAGAGAAAGAAAAACTCGCTTTGAAATGGTTTGTGAGAGAAGCGGTGATCCCGATACAAGCCACAAGAGGAAGGGTTATGTTTATAAAGGAAAGACAAATAGGAAGAACAAAACTTTCTCAAATAATATTAAATGCCCATTCAAGCTTGAATTTAATTACAACGAAGATTTGGATGGATGGGTTCTCTATAGGGTTATGCAAGGTTGTCATAATCATCCTCGTCCGGAGAATCTTGAAGGACATTTCATGGCGGCAAAGCTAACTCCTAAAGAGATGGACAAGGTAGATAAAATGAGGACAATGGGTATTTCACCGGTTCAAATGCTCCAAATACTAAAGGAGAATAACAAGGATGACCAATCATCTTTGTCCACAATTTACAATGCAATTGATACAATTAGAAGGAAAGAATGGAGAGATAGACAAGTAATGCAACAATTGTTTTTTTTTTAGCCCAAGAGAAAAACTACGCGGTTCAAAAGGATGTGGATTCATAAGAAGAGATAGCACAACTCTTTATTGTGCATCCGACGAGTGTTCAATTGGCTCAATGCTTTCATGAAGTTCTAATAATGGATTGCACTTATAAGACGAACAAGTATGATATGCCATTGTTTAATATTGTTGGGCGTATTTCGACGAAGTCACCGTTTACCGTGTCATTTTGTTTCTTAAGAGATGAGAAAGAACTTAGTTACATTTGGGCACTACAACAAGTTAAGGCAATCTTCCGAGGTGATGATATTCCCGGGGTTATAGTGACCGGTAATGAAGTCGCATTGATGAATGCAATAGAGGTAGTGTTCCCATTAGCACATAATATGCTTTGTACGTTCCATATATGGTGTAATTTGATTCATAGGTGCAAGCCAATAATTTGTCCACCCAAGAAAAAAGGATATCAAGAGATTAAGAAGCTACCGCAAGATGCAAGAGCGGATGCAAAAGAGAAAGTTGATAAACAATACGAAATCAATTTCGCTAAATGGGTTGCTTTCAACGGTGAATGGAGGCATTGTGTCGGTATCTTACCGAGGAAGAGTATTATCTAAATCTTGCGGATTTATCGCCCATTGGGATACTCTCGATTACCCCGATGTTGTATCGTATGTTCTTCACCAATGGTTAGAACCGCAAAAAGAGAGGTTTGTTTATGCCTATACCAACCAATATAAACACTTGGGAAATCAAGCTACAAGTTTGGTAGAGTCGGCTCACCACAGATTGAAGAAGAATTTCTTTGGATGTGTTCATAATTTCGTAACCGTGTGGAATGCTATGGAAAATTACTTCAAGCGCGACATTGATAGAATTAAGGAGAAGTTCCAAAAAAGTCGTATTCAAAATGACCGGAAAATATGCTAATCACCCATTGTTAAAGGGAATCCATTACAACGTGTCTCGGTAATGTATGAAGTTGTTGATTATAGAAGTCGAGTTAATTGATAAGTGTGAAACCAAGTGGTATGAGGTATATGTTTGTAACATGAAGAAGTCTATAGGACTCCCTTGTCTCCATATGATCATCAACTACGAGAATGGCGTAATCCTTTTAACCGAGATTGATCCATTTTGGAAGCATCTAAGTTTCATACCTTCTCCAAAAGGAGAAGAAGTCGGAGAAGAATTTGGTGATAACGAAATGGGGATAACCGTAATAGAGATGTATCGAGGCATGAACAAACTCCAAAAACAAATCTTTTGGGATGACATGAGGACAATCATATATCCACAAACTGCAGAGATGTTTATGAACCGTCAAAAGGCAAAAGCAAAGGTAGGCCAAGCAAAAAAGAAACTAAAAAACAACTAAGAGAATATGCAAAGGTGTTAGGTAAGAAGAAAAGTGAGAAAACCGCAAATACTAGAGATCCTTGTGCCCATGAGTACGCCGCAGCAAGTTACTTGGATAACACAAAGAAACGGGGTAGGAGTATTGAGGAGAAAGGCGAAACAAGTGAGAGATATTTGAAGAAAAAAGGTCCGATGTGCCCATCACAACCAAGCCAACCATCTTCCGGCGACGTGAAGCTTAAGTCTCCAATTTTCCCCATCCAACCATCTTCCGGCGACGTGAAGCTTAAGGCTCCAATTAAAGACTATTTGAATGAGCTACCTCTACACATTGAAAAAATACGTTATATCCACCGAAGACGTTCCTCCGGATGGTAATGGTGGTTTTCATGTTTTCAATCAACAACTTGGGCCTTTCATCAAAGGTGCGAAGCGAAATAATGGGTGGGCAATCACTCATATAAGGCAAAGGTTGTTGTCCAAACTAAAGGAGAATCCGGCCTTTTACAAGACAATGTTGTGCGATGGGGGGGGGTAGGTGTAGTCTCAGTGAGCAATTTGTTAGGTATCAACTTCGTCTTCATGGGGTCATCCGATGAAATCGGATTATTGGATGAGCATGCATATATGTGGACACTTAATCGTCGAGGCATTCAATTGTGTGGTTCATTATTTCTCAAAATATGCTAGTTTCACGGTCACCCCGAAAACAACCGTATGTGTCAAGCAACTCAAACGAAGGAGATGTGTGATGGCATTGATTAACTACAACCACTTCATAGGCCTCTGGTTAAAACCCGATTGTCCATTGCCTCCAATATGTGGAACCTCTTATTGGCCTGCATTTAATCCGGATAGAATGTTGGGTTGGTGTATCATGTATGAGCCTAACATGGAGATGTGGAATGCTTTGAAGAAGTCGGAAGAAATTGTACATGAAGGTCAAATTTTACTTGAGGATGATTAAATGACACATGTAATGGAACTAAGTATGCTTATCAATGGAATGCTATGTTTTTTGAAGAGTTGTATTAATTATTTAGTTAATGTTAGTATTTTATCGAGTTGACAGATAATAGTTCGGTTGGAACATATTATTATCGAGATTACCGATGTCATGTTAGGTTAGCTACCCAGATATTTCAGGTAGACGAACACCTGTTTATATGACACTTTTTTTTGCAGTACAGTTTGGCAACCTGGTAAAATTCATCAGGTAATCGAACATTTAGTTCGGTTAGGTTGATGAATATTACCAGGTTTCCGAACCTTTTGGTTCAAAACCCTAACATCATTAACTGTTGAATTAGACATTGACCTAACGGCTAATTTTGATTTCTACCCCGTTATTACTCACTCAACGACTATTTTAAAAAAAAAAAGTCGTTGGGTCTTTATCATCTCACTCACCTATTTCTATAAAAGGAAACATGTCCCTTTCAAAATATCTATCTCACACGCCTATCCCTTTCAAGTTTTTCTCTTATCTTTTTCATTTTCATTTATCTCTTTCAAACACCATAAATGGATCCTCCCTTCAATAATGATGAAGATGTCACTATTGTTAGATCGTGGTTTACGGTTACGAAGCACGATTACGATAGAGTGTGCTTCAACTTTATTGACCAAGAAAGAAGCCAAGATATGTACCTTAACATGGATAAAACATCTGATAAATGGTGGAATCGTATATATAAGATTTTTGAGGCGTTGGACGGAAATATCCATAGGAGGACACAACAAATCGTGAAAACTAGATTCGATGAGGTATTAAGAAATGTGAGGCTGCGATGGATGAGATTAAAGTCATAATTGATCGTTACCCTCGGGCAGTGGGTACCGAAAGAATACATATATTAAACCAATTATCCATAGGAGCAATAGTTATTTTGGTTAATTTTTTGCTAATAATGCCAACTTACAATTGATTCATCTGTTGCAGTGATGTGCGGCTATCCGCGCATATGAAACCAAGTATGGAAAAGGGTTTTTGCATTCCGATCCCTATAGGCTCCTGGAAGAAAGCACCTTTCCATTTAAATTATATGAATAAGTGTTTCTAAGGAAATTTGAATTTAGTAAGCTTTGTTATTTCTTTTTCTTTCATTCCTACTCTACATTAGATATTTGTTTATTTTGGATTTAATGAAATGAAATTCTTGGATATTTTTCAACTTCTAAATTTGAGTTTACAAATATAAGTTCGGTTAGGAACTTGGATTACATGACAATGCTAAACTGTACGAGACAGAAATTCGGTTAGGAAACGAAATTACAGGACAATGTCGAACTCTTACACGACACGAGTTCGGCTAGGAAACTAAATTACAGGGCAATGTCGAACTTTTACAGAATTTTCCAAAATAAAATTACATGACATTTAATATCCAAAATGCGTTATGAAAAAGTCTTTAAGGAGGCGGAAATAATATTCATATTTGAAATCCTTTCTCTTCCATCTTCGCCATTCGTTTTTTGATGTTAAAATGATTTCGTCGAATGTTTCACCTCTAAGTCGATACCGCCTTACAATACAAAATAAAGACATAAATTACACAAATCTATCTCTAATCTTTCCAAATCGAATGAACAAAGCTGTATGATCACGGTTATAAGGGTTTGTTGTGTCGGAGCATAATTTCTCATGAATTTTCCCCCAATAACTTTGACTCATAATACCATTCATTCTCCGCTCTTCACCCCTCTTTGGCTAGTATAATATGTAGTTTATGCAAAGAGAAAGATCTTCAGCTAGAGTAAATTTAGGAGTAGTAGCTGCCATTTTTAGGAGATTTTGAAACAAAATGTTAACTATGAGATACATATATATACCACTTAGGTGTATAAAGGTTATAAAATTATCCGTTACTTGATATTACATTCTAATTTCAAAATTATGTACTATATTTGTGTTAGATAAAGTACATTTTAATTTCAAAATTAAAAGTTCGGTTATGAAACAAAAACTTGCGATCAAATTGAACCCTCAGTTCGATTACATGATAAATACATGTGGTAATCGAACTTTTTTTTTTGAAGGCTCATAGACAAACTGAACATATATATGATACAAAAAACACTCCAAAACAAATATAAGAGTTGGTTTCTGTGATTTCTGCATCAAGAGAATGACTTTTCCAACATGTGCAATAGAAAAATTTTGAGTCTCCAAAGAAGAGTTCGGTGACCTAATAAATTATGCTCTGGTAACCGAACCTTAGAGTTCGGTGACATGGTAAAACATTAGGTAATCGAACTTTTTTTTGAAGGCTCAGACACAAACTGAACATGTATATGATACAAAAAACACTCCAAAACAAACCCAAGATTTGGTTTCTGTGATTTCTGCATCAAAATCACATCAAGAGAATGACTTTTCCACGAAATCCTTAAGTAATTGTTTAAAAAACATAAACACACAAAATTAAACCATACGAAATCATTAACGACCACTAAGATGACCCCTTTTACCACCTCCTTGTTTACCACGAGTTTTAGGTCGAACTTCCTCATCACATGGGGTATCATCTCCTCGACCTGTTTCCTCCACAACGCGACTTGAACTTGTCCTTGTTGTCGACCCCTTTTACCACTTCCTTGTTTACCACGAGTTTTAGGTCGAACTTCCTCATCACTTGGGGTTTCATCTCCTCCACCGGTTTCCTCCACAGCGCGACTTGAACCTTCTCCTTGTTGTCAACCCCTCTTCAATTGCTTAGACTTACTTGGCTCCACCATTATTTTAGTTATAAGACTCTCCCACTACCTGTAGTAGTCGGTTTGTTCCTTAGTCAACATCGGCTCTCCACTACGGATTTTAGCCATCCGTTTCTTCAACAAATTCGTACCCTTCAACACCTAATTCCAATTTTAAGCACAAGCAAATATATTTTCAATACTTTTAAACAACCCAAAAGTATAAGGGAAATAAATTTTCTTACCACATTATCCCATAACTTTTTTGCTTCTTTTCCACAAATAGACATCTCCTTATGGGCTCTCTTAGCCTCCCTCTCCTTTGCCTTCGCCTTCGCCGCATCAGTCTTAGCTTGTTCTTCTTTGTTTATCACAAAAGGATGACTAATTTCTTCATAAAACTCCATATAATCATCATCACATGGATTTACATCTCCTCCACAAGGTACACAATCACCTAAAGGTAAGTGGTAGTTAGTAAGTGCATTCCAATGTGCTACAGTAGGAGTTGGTTCATGTTTTGGCTCAAAATATTTCTCGGTATTCTTTGTTCCTTCAACCAGCAAAGTGAAATTTTCATTCTCCACGTCGATGCAATAAAGTTGACTTAGTACTCTCCTTGGATTATATATTGCGTAGCCGTTAGGATACCAAATTGGTCCATAGTAAGGAGAGATGGTAGAGAAACCATTCATGTCTTCTTTATCTACAGGGACATCATCGGGTACAACGTATGGGTGAAATACCACATCGTTCACCGTAAGTTTATCCAGTTTCTCCCTCAAAGAAGTCAACTGCTCTTCTTTAGACTTCCTTTGTGCATCCAAAAACAACCATTTTCCTGTTGTAGGTTTGCCATAGGGATAAGGTGTCTTTTCCTTAGCCAATCCCAATTTAGGGAAGTGTTCGTAAATCCAAACCTATGTTAAAATACGAAAATATTAAACACATATATGAAAATTGAATTGGAAGCATAAAAATTTAGCGAATAATTTTCTAATTAACAATGTAGAAGGTCACCTAAACAAGAGTTAAGTAACTTCCAATTTGATTTGTCTTAATCCTCGACCCTTTGCTCATCTCTCCAAGAAAAAAAGCAAGCACCCCAGTGGCCCAAGAGTATTTGTTCATCTCATCGAGATGCTCCAACAACTATAGATAATGTGCATCCACCCTATTTCTAGAAGTGTCGAGGAAAATGACAGTTCCTAGCTGATATAACCAATAAGCGGTGACATGATGCCTAAGGGTCTCCATGTCCATCACTAACTTTCCTTTCTCCACCTTCTTTTTTGTCCCTCCAAATGTTGCCTTCAACTTTACCAACTTGAATTTCTTCACCTTCTTCTTCAATGTTCCATTTGCCTCTCTTAGATTATACTCATCGCCACGTTTAGGGGACCTCACAGAACGTCTAAACTCACATTGAGCCTTTCTTGCATCCCATCCTAGAAATTTTAGAGCAAATTCTTCAAGAGCTTCATAAGGCATCGAAGGGTTGTATCCTTCTCGAAGACATTTACCTTCCACTGGTAAGCTGGTGATATTATGGCAATCATCGGGAGTAGTTCCCATCTCGCCAAATGGAAGATGCATAGTATATGTCTCGGGATAATGCCTCTCGAGAAATGCAGATACGACAACAGCGTCAAAATCCACATGTGCATACTCAACAGTTCTCCATAACACACATTCTTTAACCTTCTCTTGAAACTCGTCACACTCCAATGTTAGATCCCATTTGGAATCCTTTTGACGTTTAATAAGACGAGTTTCATCATTATGATCCTACGAAAAAGAACATAACACTATTATTAATTGAAGAAAAATATTTCAAAAAAAAAAAGTTTTGTTAGTTAAGAATGAACTTAAAGAATACCTTTGTCGCACAGATCTTCGCAGCCCATGAGTGTTTCTAACCAAAAAACGTTGCCCCTCCATCATTTGGAGTACCATAAGTTGGGTTCCTTGGTGACAAACACAAATTATCAGGGGGAATGTGTGAGTATCTAGCACTAGGCGGCTTCGGCTTCTTTTTCTCTTTAACAGGAACAATTTCTTGCTCTCCCTCCTCTTCTTCCTATCGCTCCTCTCCCTCCTCTTCCTCCTCTCCCTCATATTCTTCCTCTCTCTCCTATCACTCCTTTTCCTACTCTTCATCCTCTCCCTCCTATTCTTCCTCTTCATCCTCTTCCTCCTCTTCTTACTCTTCCTCCTCATCCTTGTCTTCTTCTTGTCCTTCTACTTCTTTGCCATGTCCTTGTTCTTTTTCCACTACATTTTCAACGTGTTCTCTTTGTTGTTTAACCTCTTCATTTCCTTGCTCTTCTTCATCATCATCCTCTTCTTCAATAACATTTATCAATTATATTCTCCATCACCTCTTCATTCACATCTTGGATTACATCACGAACATTCTCTTGGTTCACTTCTGTAACGAGCCCCCTCCATGTTTAGCATTTTTGGCACCACAGTTTCGGAAATCTAAATGTTTTGCTCCACGAGGGATGGGAGTTTTCACATCCTCATCTAGGTGCAGTTTCAATCTTTTTCCTTTGTTCCTAAAGAACAAAAAACCAAAGTATTAGCTACACATAATAGAATATTGTGTTATCAAATAAAATAGAACTAAAGAATGAAGTAAACACAACATTTGGAGTTAACAGACTATAGTTCGGTTATCTGATAAAAATTACGAGGTAACCGAACTACATATTTCACAAGATAGGTAACCTGATAAAAATAGAGAAGTAACCGAACTACTTATTTCAAAAGTTCGGTTAGCCAAAAATTTTATCGACAAAACCGAACCCATTCTTTCAAATGAAAAACTGAGTTCGGTTACGAAAGTTTTTTTTGCGAGCACACCGAACTATGTAGTTCGGTGAACAGATATTAGTCTACTTAAACGATTGTTCTTATTTTTGGAATTTCGGTTAGAAAATCTAGGGTTTGACAAAAAGTCTCCTAGCCGAAATGTCAACTGTAACTACCATTATTTTCAATGAGTTTTCATGATTTCTAATCGATTTCTTCAACAAATAACGAATTAAAAAGAATGGGTCTGAAGGAAATTACACGCGGATTTGCATTTCACTCGAATCAGACTTCTTTTTTCCTGTTGGATTGATTTGGTCTCTCAACTTTGCTTTTTATCAATTTGAAATTGATTTGGGAGATTCGCTATACTTGCAAGTCCATGACTCAATCCTGGAATTCTTGGTGTCTGCATAAAACGCATTGTTTATAAAAATTGATTAATCGACGTTGAATTTTTTTCGAATCGACGATTAACGTCGATGTCTATGAAGAAGAAGAGGAAAAGAAGAGAAGAAGATGAAGAAGAAGAAAAAAAATAATCAGTTTTGAAACTGATTTTAAGTTTTAATTTAGGTTTTAATTAGTGGGTTAGATTAGTGGGTTATTAGGATTATTTACAACCTTAACTAGGGTGAGGGAAAATTAGTCTTCCCTAATCTTTTAGGACATCCCTTCTAATATAGGGTGGTCATTTCTATCAAAAAGTAGTCCCCCACCTTTTTTGAGTAGTCCCGAAAAACGGTTCTAGGCAATAGGCCAACGTTACAAATACATAGTAAGCCCAAGTCGAATTATGTATCACTTGGGCCAAGGTCCAGACCACTCTTCTGGTTTTTTTAGGGACTAGCATTTTTTGGGGGACCATTGTTTTATTTTGGGTAGACATTAGAAGTAAATCTAGGTCACCTCTTATCTAAATATTTATATTAATACCAAAATTACCCATTTCAATTAAATTAGTATAATGATTAGTTGTATCATTAGGTTAACATAATTAGTGATTAGTACAAATATTAAACCAAAAAAAAAATTAAACTAAATAATTGAGAGAAGATGGTTATCTTTTTGCGATATTTTCGGCTAGGAAATATTTTTTGCACGTTTTCGGTTAGGAAACATTTTTGGCGACGTAACCGAACAAAGGTTCGGTTGGGAAATGTTTTTTTGCAACTAACCGAACTGTTGTTCAGTTGGGAAATATTTTACGAAATAACCGAACTAAGTTTCGGTTGGGAAATGTTTTTGCAACTAACTGAACTATTAGGGTTCGATTGGGAAATGTTTTTTGCAAGTAATCGAACTCTTAGGGTTCGGTTGGAAAATTTTTTTGCGACGTAACCGAACCAAAGTAGCCAATTTCGCCCGTACCGGTTGATATATCGGCGATTTTACCGGTACCGGCTGTTGAGCGAAACGTAAAATTCAATATCGCGATACGATATTTTGCCTATAATATCGGCCGATACGGGAAAAATGATACAACGATTTTGCGGCGATCTTTGACATTTTCGGCGATATTTGACATTTGTTGTAAATTATCAGGGTAATTTCAGAATTCTAGGTGAAGGGAATAGATGAAGTCCTTAAATCCCATCGATACTCAGCCAAAACACTTTTCTTTGCAGACGAAAAAAACTTCTTTGCAGCCGAAAACACTCTTCTTCTCGATCTTAATTGCGATATTCAATTGATTTTTGTTTTGATAACAAGAGGTTGGTTTTGATTATTAATCTCTTCTCTTGCTTTACATTTTTTTTTCTTTGTTTGATTATTAATCTCTTTTAATTGTTATGTGATAAATGTTCTGTGATGAATTTATGTGTTAAATCTCATATATGTTTTTGGTAGATTTCCTTCTTTTGGTGGTCTTGTCTTTTCCAATTCTAGCAATAAGTTGTTCCGATCTAAAAGAGAAGATGATGAATTTCTACTAGAAGATGTAGGATGTTATTGGTAGGACGCTCCTGCTGCTGCTATTTGTTATAGACTTAGGTTCATAAATCTGTCTCTTTGACTGAACAGATAAACAAAACAAAATGAACATGGGGGTGTTGTTGATGGTAATATTAGTTAGAGTTTAACTATGGGGTTTGTGAGGTTTAATATGATGTGTTTAAGATTGAATTTCTAGATGGAAATGGTGAGTTTAAAAAATATAATGAAATGATTTTGTTAAGTGAAGATTGTCGGCTGAGGATAGCTCCCGTTTAGTATGTATTTGCATACATTATCAGTTTGTGCCTGGGAATTAATTTGTTTCATTTCTGTTGTAGGTTGTGATCATGAATTCTTCTAATGCATCAAATTCAAATACCACAAACTCTACCTGTGGTTCATTGCCCTCTTGTACGGCTACTCAAACTAAAGATTCGGCATGCGAATGGGGTGAAAGCCAATACCCAGTAAATCAAAATATAATTACTTTTTTGTTATGTAACAAATTAATCTGTGGTGGTGGAATCACTAGGCTTATGGAGCATCTTTTACATATTAAAGGGAATGTTTCATCATGTCCATATGTGACAATTTCCATTATGAACAAAGTTAGTCTGGTGTATTCTGTAAAGAGGACCAAAAAAGCTCATAGGGATAACATTGATTTAGCATACCGGCGTGCAAACAACTCAGATGAAAGCTCTGATACTGAGACCAATATTGAGGAACAAGAAGTTGAAACTGATGGCAATATGGGCAGTGGTGGTGCTGGTGCCAGTCAACTAGTTTCTCAGAATCAGGAAAAGAGAAAGCGGATAATTCAAAGTAATAGTAGAGGTCCAATTGATTTATATATGAAGACATACCACCAGAAAACTCAGCAGGCCACTCTTGAAATAGACTCACCTGTGAAAGAGAAGTTAATGAAAACTGCATGAAAATGCATTTCAGCATGGATAACTGAGAATTCAGTATCATTTAACACCGTTCGTTGCCCAAGTTTCAAAGAAATGATCTATGCAATAGGCGACTATGGGAAAGCTATGCCACCGCCATCTTACCATCAGATTCGTAATAATCTTTTCAAGGACCAGTTAGAAGAAATGAAGAAATTTGTTGATACATTTAGGTAACATTGGAAGAGGTTTGGATCTTCTATCATGTCTGATGGATGGACGGATGGGAAAAAGCGACATATTATTAACTTTTTGGTGAATTGTCCGAAAGGGACAGTTTTTTTGAAGTCTGTGGATGCGTCAAACAGAACCAATGATGCTAATTTTATACGTGGGCTTGTAAAGGAGGTAATTAACGATGTCAGGGAAGAAAATATAGTTCAGTTCATTACCGATAATGGTTCAAATTTTAAAAAGGAAGGGAAATATTTAATGCTTGAATACCCAAATATGTTTTGGACTCCTTATGGTGCTCATTGTGTTCAGTTGATACTAGAAGAACTTGGTGACAAGCTTCCATGAATCAAGACAGCCGTCATTTTAGGTAAGAGACTCGTTACATATATTTATGCTCATTTTCAAGTATTGAGCTTAATGAGGGAGATGATCGATGGAAAATTACGTAGGTCTACAAAGACTAGATTTGCAACTCAGTACTACACACTAGAAAGTCTTTGAAAGTATAAAACTCATTTGCAGATAATGTTTGTGAATGATAAGTGGTTGAAAATGAGGTTTGCAAAAGAAAATTTGGGAATTAATGAAATTAAAATTGTAACATACGGTACATTTTGGGAAGATGTTGATTATTCTTGTAGAGTGCTAAAGCCTTTAGTTAAGGTTGTAAGGTTAATGGATATCGAGCGCAAACCTACAATGCCTTGTTTTTATAAAACAATGAGGATAGCAAGGGAGAAACTCGAGAAGAATTTCAGTGAAGATGATAATACTTGGGCTATAATTAAGGCCATCTTTCATAAAAGATGGAAGAGTAACTTCAATCATGCTCTACACTGTGCTGCATATTATTTAAATCCTTCCATATTCTACAAGATCACTGCTCATTTAATTGATAATGATCCAAAGTACATAGAAATCAAAAGGGGACTTCAGACAGCAATGCAAAGGCTTATTCCCAATGAAGATTAACTTGAAAAAGCTACAATTGAATTGAGAGTCTATAGTGATGCTTACGGGCTTTTGGGAACTCCGACTTGCAAAAAAATAAGAGATAAAGATCAACCTCGTAAGTTTGTTTGTTATGTAAGTTGAAGGTTTGATTACGTTTGTGTTAACTTTTCATTTGTATAACTATTTTGTCCGTGTTTATGACAGATGATTGGTGGATTACATATGGAGGAATCCATGCCCCAAACCTACAAAAATTTGCAATCAGGGTATTGAGTCTTACTTGTTCTGCTTCCCTGTTTGAGCGAAACTGGAGCACATTTCAGAATGTAATTATTCTAATCTTGTTGAGTCTTACTTGCACTGATTAGTAATATTTTTGTTGAACAAGGAACATGAGATGCCTGTAAACCTCTGTTTTCTTATCACAACAAGAAGCAAAGCATGAAACAGTTAGTTTACCTATTTATCTTTCGTGATTCATTGCATATTTACCTATTATTCTTTCGTCTTTCAGTTGCACTCGAAGAAGTGAAATCGCATAAAACAACAGAAATTGAATGATAGTGTCTTTATCCAATATAACAAGAAATTGGAGCATCGATACAAAGAAATCAGTGAATATAATGATGATCCGAAAGCTCGTGATCCTATTTTTCTGGATGAGCGTGATGACGATGATGAATGGTTGGCTTTAAAGAATTTGGATGACTTGGCTATAGAAGGCGATAATGTTATTTTGGATAATTTTCAGGATATTGTTGGTGAAGAAAGTAAGCCAATTGTTAGTAAAGGTGCTTGTACCTCTCGACGCGAATCTACTTATCCAACTGATTCTGAATATGATGGATATAATACCGATGACTTGATGTGCGACTTTAATTATGGACTACTTGGTGGAGATGATGGAGCTACTGAAGATTGTGATATCTATGATGGATCAAATGATTTTGATTAAAATTGTAATGTCCCTGTTTAATTATCATTCTAGATAGTGAACTTTAAAGTCGTCAAGTTGCTCCCCTTTTTCCAATTTGAACTTCATATGGCGGATCTTATGTTTTGAATGAACTTGTTTTGTTTTTCTAACATTGATGCATTTTTATCTTGTCTAATTTTGTGTGAAAAACTATAAATTATTAGAACCGATATTGCACCGATATTTGAAACCGAAATCTCCCCGATACAATGTTGTACCAGTGTACCTGTCCTCGGCTGAGACAAACCGGTATCCGATATTAACTACATTGAACCGAAATGATGTTCGGTTAGGAATTATTTTTGCAAAATAGCCAAACTGTTCTTCATGTTCATCATTTCCATTAGGTTCGGTTAGTTCGAAAAAGTTTTTCACATAATTCCTAGCCGAACTGCTCTCTGCAACTTCCATTTTCAACTCATTTTGATGGTTAATACTCATTTTTCAATCGAACGAGGAACATCAAGGAAAGAGAGAATAATTTATTTTTTTTCAAAACTAAAAAATTTCGATTCCCCCTTGTTTTTGTTTTTGTTTTTGATTTTGGTTAATAGATTCATTTGAATTAGATATATATGATTAGATTTATATAGTTATTAGGTTAGTTTTAATTTAAATTAAAGGAAAAGGTAAATGTGTATTTACCTAACTTTAGGACACCTCTTATAAATATAGGGAGGTTGGCCTAATAAGACCATAGTCCCCAAAAAAACCATGGTACTTAAAAAATGGTTCCTTCTTTTTGAGACTTCAAATTTTATTGAATAGTAGACTGTGTTTTATCTTAATGGGTTGTTTTGAAACTAGATGGAGTGGAACGTATCTTCTATTGGTTTGTTATGTACGTAAAGATAGTATTGTGGTTCTAGCTTCTGCACAGCAGCTATCATGCCAATGTCTAGATATTGCATCTACTGATACACCACAAGTTTTGGTGACATGAAAAATTGACCAATATCGAGTTAAATCTCCACAGAAAATGCCTATTTGGTTTAGAGTGTTCTTGAGGATCCCATAAGTTGATTTGAGGTACTTCCATATATTCCTTGGTGGGATTACGGTGAGCAAAGCTCATTCGAATCGCTGGGAGAGTGAACTATTGCAATTATCAGTAACCGATCACCAAAGAATATAAGGAAATAGCCAAATCATAATTCTTCTTCACCAATATTTTTCCGCTGCTGCCTCTTTTTTCTTCTTTTTCTGCAATCAGTAATGATACACACACAGAAGGTATGTACCAAAAATATCCAAGAATCGTTAGGGCAGTCCTAGGAGAGATTTGAAGGAGTGGGACCAAAAATAGGGTCCACCACCAAATATCCTCTCACACCAAAATCTCGATGCATACCACGGTGTAAGCTTTCGGTACACCAAATATTTCCGCTATACAAAAGCTCCCGTAAATCTACCTCAATCTTATCCTATTTATAGGGTGCAGGCTACTGAGATTAGGGTTCCGTGGATGTGATTTTCTTTTTACTTTTTTTGTTAGTTTTATTCTTTTTCCAAAAATAAATGAAAAGAGAAAAGGTTTGCGGTCCTGAATTTTCTGATACGTTTGAGTGGCGTTTCCAATAGATGCTCCTTGTCTTCCACGAACAACTACTAGAGAAAGAGTCAAAACTCAAAAGCTAAACCGGTACAGGTTGTTTGGACGATTGCTTGCCTCTTGTTTAAACAATTAGGCCCGGTTTTGGTTCGTTTGGCACATCTGGAGCGCTGGTCCAGATTTTTGGATCACAATACTAGTGAGCTGAGGATTGTACATATTTGGGTTAAAAAAAATTATTTTAATTTACAGAGTAAATTTTTTATCTAATAATATAATAACATTATAAAAAAATTACAGAATAAACTTCGGATCAAAGTACAGTTTTAAAATCAGAATATATATTATCAAGAAGATTTTCAACGAGACAATTGTTAGTATAGTTACATTTGGGGCAAGTGTGGAAGATTTTGAGTTGCGAACTTGCGACACGAACTTTTTGAACCCTAAAACTAGGGGTGTGGAGAATAACCGAAACCGCTGTTTTCACACGCAACCGCCCGTAAAATTGCGGGTGAAACCAATCCGCAAGAGTTTATGGATCGGACGTGGTTGAGTTTTCAAATCCGCAAGGTTTAGCGGTTTGGTTGCGATTGGACTTTGAAATCCGCGGATTCACCCGCACCCGCAAAAATTGAGTTTTAAATTTTAGATTAGATTAGATATCTCTAATTTAATTTACTAGGATTAAGAAGTTCGTCCTCTTCAGAGAACATTTCAAGATCTGCATAATCTTCTTGAAGAAACTGAAGGTTTTGAAGCTTCTCGATGCTTGCATGTGATCCACTCCGTGCGTTGTGAGATCTACTGGAAAAAGAAGTTGTGCCCTCCTCTTGATACTGAATATAAACACAAAACAAGGTAGCAGTTAATTATCCGTCAAAGGTGGTCTAATGTAGACAAGAATCCTGCTAAAGCACTAATCCAGGAAATTTATCCCGCTGTTTGTCAATTCATAAAGGAAATTAAATTCGTTTTCAAAATCAAGGTGCTACATCAAATGATTAAAGATCACTACACTTATCAGTTGCAGTGTTAATTAAGATTACTACCTAATAAGTATATATTGTACTCATAATGTTGTGCACCAAAATTTTGGCATTTTCTTCATTGTTATTAATTTATTATCATGGGAGTGAGACAATGAGTTAACATAAATACAGAGATCAATTACCCATACGAAGGGATTTTCACAGATAGACAGACTTTTTTTTTTTAAATTCTAAATCCGCGGTTAATCCGCATCCGGTCCGCATCACCCGCTAATCCGTGGATGTCAAATCCACGGGTGATTGGACCGATTACGATTCAATTTTCCAAATCCGTAACTTTGACGGTTTGGTTGCGAATGACACGTAATCCGCAACCGTCCGTCCGTTGCACACCCCTACCCAAAGCTCACTTTGGACTTGAGGCCCATTTTAGGTTAATAAGCAAATTTTGGTTGACATGACCATGTCCAACTACAATCGATATCTGAATCAGTTGATGTAATTTATTTAAGGGTGAGCAAAACATCCAAATCCGCGAATTCCCCAATTAAATTTGTGTTTTGGCGGGTGGATACCCAATATGCTTCTTCGTAAATTGAACGCAGGTAAATTTTAAAACCTGTTGTTTTTATGGATTGAACATGGGTGGAACATCACCTATCTGTTGGACATCCGACCTCAAAACAATGTCAGTACAATACATATATGAAGGTTATTATAGAAAATTGGTAGATAATATATATATAGTTAACTATGGAAAAGAATTGAAGATCCTTTGTAATATTCCAAAAGTATCAACTTTGGATTGATTCAAGTCTTCGTATCAATAAATACTATAATTTTGGTTGCTGGAAAAGAATTGTGTTACTTTTGTTATGTTAATTATAGTAAAAACTCCATATATTGATAATCCCGGGACTTCATAAAATTATTAATATATAGAATAGAGTTTATTAATATAGGGAGGTATATCAAAAATCGAATATTTTTTTTACTAATTCGAAGTATGTAAATGACATTGGATAATGTATGTACATATTTGTAATTCCAATACACAACTACATGTATCTTTTTATGAACTTAAAATACCATTAATAACCTTTTAATGTTTTTATATCCAATTCAATGTAGGTAAAGGATATTGGATAATGCAGACACATATTTATTGTTACAATGCAAAAATACTTGCATCGAAGACAAGTATTTTATTTCATCTTAATTTTTGATGTAACAAGATCCATAAATTTTTGATAGTGTCAATTATATTAATATATGGAGGTAAATTCCTTATGGCGGACTAGAAAAATCTATTAATATTAAAATATGGAGGTTATCACTATTTATAACTGGCCCATGTTGGGACTGTGATTTTTTATTAGTATATAGAGTTTATTAATATATGGAGTATCAATATATTTTTACTGTACTTATACCTTAGTTACTCCCTCCATCCCAAATTAATTGAGCTAATTGGTTTTACATTTTGTCTCATAAATAATTGAGTTATCTCACTAATCCAGAGGGTATTTCTGATACGACCCTTTTAATTGTTTATTATTACTATAAGAAATACATATAATTTGATAGTCATGTTTATATTCATTAAGTAGCTGTTTTACAATGCTTTTCAACGGTATAAAGTTTATGAAAAACCGTGGTACAGTTTAAGAAATAAATCATTTCTAATTTTTACTAGTTTTTGTCCATAAGGATGTAATTGTAAAAAATACTTAAACATATAATCCCCTTTTCTCCTTACCTTAATTATTGTGCAAACTACAAATAGCTCAATTAATTTGGGACGAAGGGAGTATTCAAGTTTTAAAACTAAGTAATATTACTCATGTTCAACATTTATCCATTTACGTTTATAATTCTTTTAGATCTGCAAATCCATCCGCTCATCCGCGCACCCCGCGGATGACACTTCCGACGTGACATGGATTAGCTGTGGGTAAAAATTTCAAATCCACCAGTTGAATGAATTGGACGCGGGTGATACCAAATCTGCATCCCCCATCTGTTCCTCACCCTTACAATTGATATACTTTATATGTTGAAGTAAATATTCCTTCACAAGATCCATTTCAATCATGTGACAAGATTTATGCCTCGGAAGTATCTTAAATAGTAAGATTATTTTTACATCGACAGGAAAATAACACTACGAGGCAAATCGGGTCTCAAATATGGACAAAAGTTCACATGTTGGGCCTCGCCCAGATTCAACCTCAACGTAGAAGATTTTGAAACCTGTTTTGAGGCATACTCAATTTTTTGGAGGCATACTCATTCATTATACCATCTAGGGTGGGTTTATAAGGGGTGTCTAATGGTAGTGCAATTACCTATATATCCTTAAACAATTTAAATTACTAGAGTGCCCTTATCCTCAAAAACCTAAAATCAAAAATCAAAATAAACTTTAAACTTAAACATCTTGGACTCCAATTCAATCAAGAAATTGATCAAGAAAAGCAAACACGAATTGAAGTGAGCGATCTTGGAATGCGAAATCCAAATCTCAATTGCTCTTAGATGTATTTTAGAATGTATGTGTAACAAACCAATCTTGTTTTTGATTGATTTTGTTTTGTTTGATCGATAGAATATGATTTCAAAAATGTAATTAGGGTTTTCAGAAGATCAGTTCGGCAGATCTTGGAGTATCAATTTTGTGCTGAACCTAGTGTATGATTTAGAGAAACACTATGTTCGGCTAATGCGACTTTGCTAGATTTTGTTCAAATTAGCCGAACCTAAATTCTTCAGTTACAGAGTGAAGTTCGGCTGATAACTTGTCAACCGAACCTAGGTAAATTTTCAAAAAACTAAGGTTTGGCTGAAAAGTTATCATCCGAACTGTTCATCTGGTCAGTAGATCTGGGTTTTAAAACTTCAATTTTTTGACAGATTCAACTTATAAAACGAAATTAAACCTCGTATAGAAGTCTACCTCTGATTTTAATCACACATTTTGGTCACTTCTAATCACTAAAACCTCAAAATTCAAAATCCAAGTTTTTTTTCACTTCTTCTTCTTCTTCCTCTCAAAAATCCCAACTCTCTCACATAAATTTGATTTTCTACTAATTCACCACTAATAATTTAATTTTTAATTAATCCTTAAAATTTCTAGCTAATCAAATCTAATCATAATCATTAAAACTAATTATGTAAGGATAGTTATGCCATTATCAAAAAGAATGGATAAGGGGTGATGTTGTTTTTTATTTAGTGACCCTATTTTGGCATTATTTAGTATGCCTCAAAATAGGTTTCAAGATTTTGGTTCACGAAGAAAATATTGGATCGTAACCACGACACGTATTTCAATTCATAAGGTAGGTTTTGTGATGTATTCACCCTTGATTGATGTTGGGCTACGAGGCCCATTTTAAGTGGACAAGGCCCATACTAGGTCATCAGAGCATAAGTTGGGATATCAAGCAATTTTGGGATGTCAATAGCAAAGTTTTGGTTGCGATGCTTATTTGGGGTCGTGATAAGCCCTTCAACCGAATATTTGATATACGTCAGAGTCTGTTGTGAATATTTAGGATATTATACGAAGCTTTGGATAACTGATATCGGATATAGATATTTTATCGAATATACATACTCTAATGAAACGGATACGGAAAATGCATTATCATTCATACTCTAACGAAACGGATACGGAAAAGACATTATCATTCATACACTAACGAAATGGTTATGGAAAAGACTTATCCTATATGATAATATCTGATATCCGTTAAGATTGCATATGCAAAAATAATATATTTTGGTTTTTAACTTGGTGGTCTATGAAGACGCTGAAATAAAAATATAACCAGTTTTTGTTGCTTGTGAGAAGGCTAAGAATTTTTCAATTCTGGTAAGAAAGATTTGGGTTTTCTTTAAAAATTAATGTAATAATTTATAAAGTAAACTTTTCGCATCTGATCAAGTTATTTGGTTTTATTTAGTTGAATTTTTTTCGTATTTCTTTATTTGTTTCTAATTTATGAAATGTACGAGAAAAGAAAACTTTAAAGAAATATTATCAAATATTATAGGGTATTACCGGGTATTATCGGATATCCGGAATTATTATTGGGATGTATACGCAAACAATTTTTTAATACGGAAAATGGATCATTTGTCCAAATATATTTAAAACATGGTTCAAATGGAAGAGTAAAAATTATTATGGGTGAAATGGACACAAAAAAATAGCAAGGATGAAACTGGATTCATCCTGACTTAAACTTAAAAAATAGTAAGGATGAAACTGGATGCATCCTGATGTAAATTAAAAATAACAAAATGTATTTAAAAATGGGTAGGATGAAACTGTTTACATCCTGGCTATTTTTACATTTTTGTCCATTTAAACAGTATTAACATCTAAATGTCCTTTTCACCCAGAAATTATTGATTTTGATCGTTTTAACCAATTTTATGTTTTTAATATCCGTTGGATAGTACCAAATAACGAATACTCGATAATTCTTATCGAATTCAGATAAGGTAGAGGTCATATCCATTTCAATTAATTTTGTTCACATGTCTCATGCGACATATACTGTGTGGTGCAGATATACGGCCAGTGCGATGATTTTAGGTCATCAAGAGCATAATTTTTTATTCTAGTGGCATATTTGAGATTTTTAGGTCATGCATAGTGTAGTTAATATCGTGTATTTAACTCATCGTTTGCACCCTAATATTTTGCACAAAAAATGGGATTACTGGGTCCTATGAGCACCGCATATACTGGCCCAAGTACGGAGACCTACACAAAATAGCAAAGCATGACTATCAAAAGCATTCCGCCACGTCAGCATGCCATGTCAGCAGAAGTGGCCACCACGTCAACAAGTTAGTCCAATCAGTAGGTGACGTGGCGACATATGTTGTTATTGGGGAAGAATAATCCGTTACAGTTATAACGTCGCCAGCATATTCGCTACACCATCTATATATTCTGTTCCCGTCATAACGCCGTCAGCATACTTTGTTTCTGTTATAACGTCGTCAGCATATTCCTGAAGTCGTCATCAAACTGCACGAAAGGTCGTTTCTGCTAGCAATCCTCGGCACTCAGGTATTGAACAGGATGAGGTCAAGTCAGGACCCGCAGTGCCTATTGGAAATAGACGAGATCGAGATAATTTTCGTGACAGAACCCCAGATCCATAGAGTCGGATAAGAAGAAAACTACCGTTGATTGAAAATGAAGAAATGGTTGTTGATTCCATAACTGATGGAGAAAATCCGCCAGTTCGAGTAAACAGATAACTGGTATTCTCCATCCCACCAAGGAGGAATGATAATTGACATGAACTGCGAGAGGGACAAACCGCGACTCCCAGTACGGAGGTGGTAGGCTTCTAAAAGGTCCTAAAAATGATCCCCGGCCAAAAACTTGGTGGGCCCGGAGATATGTATAAAATTAAGCGCAATAAAAACGGGGGCCTACAGTAATACCGCAAGTGCACGGTCGTCAGTTGTAGCTCGTGCAAGTACGGGTCGATCCACAGAGATCGGGAGTGTTTTGAGTTTTCTAGCTAATTGGGTTCTAAATTTGCTTTGGGCTTAGTGGGTTTGATAACAATAGGCTTTTGATTAAGCCTTTGCTTTCAAAGTAAAAGTAAGATGGGCTTGACCTTTGGCCTTTGGAATGAACTGAGCCTTGTGCTCAGTTGGTCTTAAAATGAATTGAACTGGGCCTTAATAATGAATTTGGGCTTGGAGCCTTAATGAACTGGGCTTTGATTAAGCCCACAGTTGACTGAATTGGGCTTCAGTTTGAAGTGAGCTTTGGGCTCAGTTGGCTTTTGGATTTGGTTCAAACCTGGGCTTGGTCTTGAACTGAGAACTGAGCTTGGGTTTTTTGGATTGCTGTGAGCTTTGGAGCAGCACCAGAAGGGTTGCAGCAGCAGCTGCAGCAGAAGCAACACAGAGAAGGCACCAGCAGCAACACAAGCAATGAATGCAGCAACAGCAGGGAAGCAACAGCAGGGCAAAACAAGGCAAGAGGAAGAAAACAGAGAAGCAACAGAGTTGCAGGGCAGTGGAAGCAAAGATGGCAGTGAAGCAAAGACAATGCAATAAGAAGCAAAGACAATGAAGAAAATTTAACAAGACAATGACTCAACAAGCAAAACAAGGCAATATAGCAAAGGGAAAGAACACAGCAACTACAAGCAGAAAACAGTGCAAGATGAACCAAGGCCTAAGCCAAGGGCAGGGATGATAGTGAAACTGAAATGGAGCAAAACTAAGGCATTCTTCTAGAGTGGGAAGAGAACTAGCTTGCTCATTGTCACTAGTGAGCACTAGTTTCTCCCCACTACTCAATCAGCTCAATGCAACCTAAGCATACACAAATAGAATGGCAAGATAATCAGCTTGCTATGAGCACTGATTTCTTCCATTGCACAATCAGTTCAATGCTTCAAAGGTATCTAGCCTAGCATTCCATCAAACTAACAGCAGTGAACTAAACATTAACATTACACAAACATCAACAGGAACATAACAAATTAACAGGATATGAAACCAAGCACATTAACAGTGAACAACATTAACCTAACATGATAAACTAACACTAACAGGGACTCACAAAACAGAATGTAACATAAAATTGAAAATGAAATTAACATGAAATTAAAACTAACATAAACCTAGAATTGGACTATAACAGCATGGATTAATCAAAACAACAAACATTAAACATGACATGAAATTAAAGAAAACAGCAAATTTAAACATTAACATTAACTTTAAACTGAATGAGAAATTAGAACATCAAATTATAAGAAACCCTAAAATTAAACAGTTGAAATTGAAATTAAAATTAAACCTAAACTAACCCAATTTTGGGGGAATCTCGGCTAGCCCAAGAACACCCTTCACACGTTCTACACCATGAGCTATTTATACTACAAAAGCCCCAATAATTTCCAAACCCTAAAATTAAAATTAGGTATTTAAATTCCGAAATTGCTCACCAAATCCGCTGAATTGGTGGTGACCCATGCCTCTTTTCTTCTCTCTCGGTCCTTCTCTGCCTCCAATTGCGTCAATTTCTCCCTAATTCGAGATGTTTTATCAACCCTCACCTAGGTCAGTTGGTGAGAGGAGTTAAAGCAACTCGGCTAGGGGGATGGTGTGGTGTCGGGTGATGATGGTGAAGAAGTGATGGCGCTGCAGAGGTGAGGTGGTAGAGATGGTGGAGCAGGTGGTACGGTGGAGCAGTTGTGGAGTTGGTGGTGGAGCAGTTGCAGAGGAGAAGGAAGGAAGAAGTCGATGGAAAGAAGGAGGGGAGTGTTTGGCGATGGGTATAGGGTTAGGTTGCTCGGGTGTGAGGCGGGTTCAGCGATTTTTGATGTTTAGCGAGACTAAGCCGTGAGATGTGGAGCTGGTAGGTAGATCGGACGGTGATGCGGAGGCAAGCGAGGAGAGACCGTCGGATGAATGGATACAACGAAACGAACGGTACTTGATGGAGTTAGGTACTGTAGTGTAAGGCGGAGATATCAAACTTCGATGAACAGCAAGGGAGCACCGTTGGATTCAACTACCATCTAATCTGAAGGCTTGGAATTTCAGCGCTGTGGTGCTTGGCAGAGACTTCAGATTTTGATGCTCTATGAAGGAGCGACCGTCGGATGCTTCTGAGAACTGATCTGATGGCTGAGAACGGAGGCGCTTTTGTGTGTAGAAAATGAGGTTGTGCGCACCATTCTTCGCGGCTTCCTTGCGTGATTTCTCCCGGCTTTTCACTACTTTTCTGCTCTTTTCGCTCCGCGACTCATCCGAACTTTATTTATTACCTAAAAATGCAAAATTAATTAATAAAAATATTTATTCTTGAAAACAATGAAAATACAGAATATGGGATAAAATGTAGAATTAATGCATAAAAGATGAGTTAAATGCCAACAAAAAGGGATAAATATATACAATATTTGGCACTCATCAAATACCCCCAAACCTGAATTTTACTTGTCCTCAAGTAAAACAAAACTAAGGAAATCCTAACTATACCACTGTCGCTGGTCTCTCGAATGCATTTAGCGTATGCACTAAGCCTTTTAAACCACTAAGTGTCCCTAGTGGACGAGTTGAAGTCTCGTGAAGGTTTGCTTAGAACGTACCTACAAAGTTCTAGGTCAAAATATAAGCTCAGATTCCATCAAATGTGACATGTGCAAAACAGTTTAAGCTCACAGCAAAATGGAGATGTCAATCTAGCTATCGAAGGCACAATCCTAGCACTGATAACAAAAAGACATGTGATAAGAGTGTAAAGTGTATCTACACATGTGTAAAGAAAGATCTGAAGTCATGACTACTAATCACCAAGAGATAGTTTCTCAGGCTAAGAACTGAGGTCGAAATCTAGCTAGCTGTCCGGACTTTACGAGAATTGTGAATGAGTTGGAGGTATTTCACAATTACTCGCGTTGTACATCAATGGCATACACCCTCCTTGCTTATTACAAAACAACAAAATGACTATTTACATGACTCTTATTTACATTGACTACTCTCTTTTATTTTTGGAACAAGAGATGATGGAATTGATAAATACTTGATTTTTTGTTTTTCTGATATTTTTTTTTTTTTTTTTTTTTTTTTTTTTTTTTTTTTTTTTTTTTTTGAAGGAAACACTTTTGATACATACAAAAGGAAACAAAAGATTACATGACACTTTGCAAGAGGTAGCCCTTTTTGATGCACCCAGTTAAATTCGATGGTTGTCTTTCTTAATGTAACCTCCACCTTCTATCCCAACCAACCAAAGAACAAGCTAGTCAAGTTTCGTTCAGTATTCTAAAGTGATTGGCAATCGTAACTTCCTATCAAACACCTTGAAGATCGAGGCCAACATGTATTGGTAGATCGTGCGCGTGCAAATTTCTTATCACTATGTGAATTGTGCTAGAATCAGGGTGCCTAAATATCTAGACTAAGACTCCTAATAATTACATATTTGCACAAGAGTCAACATTTCAAGGTAAATGAGCTCCATTTTTATGTTATTTTTTATTTTTTTTAATTTTTGATTTTTAATTTTTTTTTTTCAATTTTTTCAAAGAAGGAGTTCGTTTTCAATTATGGCAAATTATCATGGTCTACTCTATACCCCCAAACCTAAACTAAACATTGTCCTCAATGTTTCAAAATGGAAAGAATTATAAAACAATATATGAAGAGGAACATGCTGAGTAGAGTAAAAGGAGAGAGAATACCCGATTGTACGGTGGAGCTCGATTAAAACTCCGTTATTCAAGGCAAAAATCCATCATATTAGCAGTCACAATGGATGAGCACAAAATATACACAAAAGGAAATTTAACTAACACATTATCTACAAGAAAATTTTGGTTTTTAATGGGATTGGACTTTTTGGAAAAAATTTGGTTTTGTTGGGAAATTTGGTTTTGATGGGAAAACGAAAAATTTTGGTTTTTAGGGAAATTTGGAAAACTTTTTGGTTATTTAGGGAAAGAGTGGACCAGTTTAGTCCACATAGACTGGGTCCTCCAGGTTGGTTGTTTCAATGTCGGGTGGAAATGGCTCAAGGAATGGCTTTAATCTCTGCCCGTTGACTTTGAAAACGTTCTTGTTGGAGACATCCTCCAGCTCTACAGCTCCATGAGGAAAAACTGTGCGTACTAGGTACGGACCCTTCCATCTGGAACGCAGTTTTCCCGGAAAAAGATGTAATCGGGAGTCATACAGCAAGACTTTCTGACCAGGAGTGAAGGATTTGCGCAGAATACGCTTGTCATGAAACATCTTCATCTTCTGCTTGTACAGCTTGGCACTGTCATAAGCCTCATTTCTCAATTCTTCCAACTCGTTGAGTTGAAGTTTCCGTTGAATTCCAGCTTCGTCCAGAGAGAAGTTCAGCTCTTTGATTGCCCAGTAGGCACGATGTTCCAATTCCACAGGTAGATGGCACGGCTTTCCATACACTAGACGATAGGGGGACATGCCAATTGGTGTCTTATAACCTGTTCTATAGGCCCACAAAGCATCATTCAATCTCAATGACCAATCTTTCCTGGACGGGTTGACCGTCTTCTCCAGAATGTGCTTAATTTCCCTATTAGACACTTCCACTTGTCCACTAGTCTGAGGGTGGTACGGAGTAGCAACCTTGTGAGTTATGCCATACTTGCGTACTAAAGACTCAAAGTACTTGTTACGAAAATGTGAACCGCCGTCACTGATGATAGCTCTAGGGGTACCAAAACGTGAAAATATGTTCTCCTTTAGAAATGAAAGTACCACCTTGTGGTCATTTGTTCTGGTTGCTATGGCTTCTACCCACTTAGAAACGTAATCAACTGCAACTAGGATGTATAACTTGCTGTCAGACATGGGAAATGGACCCATGAAGTCTATCCCCCAAACATCAAAAATCTCCACAATCAAAATGGGGTTCAATGGCATCATGTTTCTCCTCGAAATGCTTCCTAGCTTTTGACAGCGTTCACACGCAACACAATAATCATGGCAATCCTTGAACAATGATGGCCAATAGAATCCACACTGCAAGATCTTTGCAGCAGTTTTCTTGGCACTGAAATGGCCTCCACATGCTTGGTCATGACAGAAAGATATCACATCTTTCTGTTCAGTGTTGGGGACACATCTCCTAATGATTTGGTCTGGACAATACTTAAACAAATATGGGTCATCCCAAAGGAAATGTTTGACTTCAGCCAGGAATTTAGAGCGGTCTTGTCTCGACCAACGTGAGGGCATCCTACCTGTAGCGAGGTAGTTAACAATATCAGCAAACCAAGGAAGGTCTGAGATAGACATCAGCTGTTCATCTGGGAATGATTCTCTAATCAGCTCAGATTCATCAATAGACTCTAAAGTTAATCTAGACAAATGATCAGCAACCACATTCTCACAACCTTTCTTATCACGGATTTCGAGATCGAATTCCTGTAATAAGAGTATCCATCGAATAAGGCGAGCTTTAGCATCCTTCTTGGAAAGAAGATACTTCAAAGCCGCATGGTCTGTGTATATGATGATCTTAGACCCTATCAGATAAGATCTAAACTTGTCTAATGCGAAAACGACGGCAAGCAATTCCTTCTCGGTAGTTGAATAATTGAGTTAGGCATCATTAAGGGTTTTGCTAGCATAGTATATCACATATGGTAGTCTATCAACTCGCTGTCCTAAAACAGCACCAACAGCATAATCAGAGGCATCACACATCAGTTCGAACGGAAGCTTCCAATCGGGTGGTCGGACTATAGGATCCCCGGCCAAAAACTTGGTAGGCTTCTAAAAGGTCCTAAAAATGATCCCCGGCCAAAAACTTGGTGGGCCCGGAGATATGTATAAAATTAAGCGCAATAAAAACGGGGGCCTACAGTAATACCGCAAGTGCACGGTCGTCAGTTGTAGCTCGTGCAAGTACGGGTCGATCCACAGAGATCGGGAGTGTTTTGAGTTTTCTAGCTAATTGGGTTCTAAATTTGCTTTGGGCTTAGTGGGTTTGATAACAATAGGCTTTTGATTAAGCCTTTGCTTTCAAAGTAAAAGTAAGATGGGCTTGACCTTTGGCCTTTGGAATGAACTGAGCCTTGTGCTCAGTTGGTCTTAAAATGAATTGAACTGGGCCTTAATAATGAATTTGGGCTTGGAGCCTTAATGAACTGGGCTTTGATTAAGCCCACAGTTGACTGAATTGGGCTTCAGTTTGAAGTGAGCTTTGGGCTCAGTTGGATTTTGGATTTGGTTCAAACCTGGGCTTGGTCTTGAACTGAGAACTGAGCTTGGGTTTTTTGGATTGCTGTGAGCTTTGGAGCAGCACCAGAAGGGTTGCAGCAGCAGCTGCAGCAGAAGCAACACAGAGAAGGCACCAGCAGCAACACAAGCAATGAATGCAGCAACAGCAGGGAAGCAACAGCAGGGCAAAACAAGGCAAGAGGAAGAAAACAGAGAAGCAACAGAGTTGCAGGGCAGTGGAAGCAAAGATGGCAGTGAAGCAAAGACAATGCAATAAGAAGCAAAGACAATGAAGAAAATTTAACAAGACAATGACTCAACAAGCAAAACAAGGCAATATAGCAAAGGGAAAGAACACAGCAACTACAAGCAGAAAACAGTGCAAGATGAACCAAGGCCTAAGCCAAGGGCAGGGATGATAGTGAAACTGAAATGGAGCAAAACTAAGGCATTCTTCTAGAGTGGGAAGAGAACTAGCTTGCTCATTGTCACTAGTGAGCACTAGTTTCTCCCCACTACTCAATCAAATCAGTGCAACCTAAGCATACAAAAGGAATGGCAAGATAATCAGCTTGCTATGAGCACTGATTTCTTCCATTGCACAATCAGTTCAATGCTTCAAAGGTAACTAGCTTAGCATTCCATCAAACTAACAGCAGTGAACTAAACATTAACATTACACAAACATCAACAGGAACATAACAAATTAACAGGATATGAAACCAAGCACATTAACAGTGAACAACATTAACCTAACATGATAAACTAACACTAACAGGGACTCACAAAACAGAATGTAACATAAAATTGAAAATGAAATTAACATGAAATTAAAACTAACATAAACCTAGAATTGGACTATAACAGCATGGATTAATCAAAACAACAAACATTAAACATGACATGAAATTAAAGAAAACAGCAAATTTAAACATTAACATTAACTTTAAACTGAATGAGAAATTAGAACATCAAATTATAAGAAACCCTAAAATTAAACAGTTGAAATTGAAATTAAAATTAAACCTAAACTAACCCAATTTTGGGGGAATCTCGGCTAGCCCAAGAACACCCTTCACACGTTCTACACCATGAGCTATTTATACTACAAAAGCCCCAATAATTTCCAAACCCTAAAATTAAAATTAGGTGTTTAAATTCCGAAATTGCTCACCAAATCCGCTGAATTGGTGGTGACCCATGCCTCTTTTCTTCTCTCTCGGTCCTTCTCTGCCTCCAATTGCGTCAATTTCTCCCTAATTCGAGATGTTTTATCAACCCTCACCTAGGTCAGTTGGTGAGAGGAGTTAAAGCAACTCGGCTAGGGGGATGGTGTGGTGTCGGGTGATGATGGTGAAGAAGTGATGGCGCTGCAGAGGTGAGGTGGTAGAGATGGTGGAGCAGGTGGTACGGTGGAGCAGTTGTGGAGTTGGTGGTGGAGCAGTTGCAGAGGAGAAGGAAGGAAGAAGTCGATGGAAAGAAGGAGGGGAGTGTTTGGCGATGGGTATAGGGTTAGGTTGCTCGGGTGTGAGGCGGGTTCAGCGATTTTTGATGTTTAGCGAGACAAAGCCGTGAGATGTGGAGCTGGTAGGTAGATCGGACGGTGATGCGGAGGCAAGCGAGGAGAGACCGTCGGATGAATTGATACAACGAAACGAACGATACTTGATGGAGTTAGGTACTGTAGTGTAAGGCGGAGATATCAAACTTCGATGAACAGCAAGGGAGCAACCGTTGGATTCAACTACCATCTAATCTGAAGGCTTGGAATTTCAGCGCTGTGGTGCTTGGCAGAGACTTCAGATTTTGATGCTCTATGAAGGAGCGACCGTCGGATGCTTCTGAGAACTGATCTGATGGCTGAGAACGGAGGCGTTTTTGTGTGTAGAAAATGAGGTTGTGCGCACCATTCTTCGCGGCTTCCTTGCGTGATTTCTCCCGGCTTTTCACTACTTTTCTGCTCTTTTCGCTCCGCGACTCATCCGAACTTTATTTATTACCTAAAAATGCAAAATTAATTAATAAAAATATTTATTCTTGAAAACAATGAAAATACAGAATATGGGATAAAATGTAGAATTAATGCATAAAAGATGAGTTAAATGCCAACAAAAAGGGATAAATATATACAATATTTGGCACTCATCAGGAGGCACAACTATTGCGCCCTCAGCTGAATGAGATGGAAAAAGAGAACGCTCTCCTAAGATTAGAACGTGAGAACCAGTCGCGATCAAGGATTGTAAATATGAAAGGCCAAGATTGATCGACGAAATGTTGATGGGAACCAGAGGGTCGGTCTGTGTGGGAGCACCTTGGAAGTCGAGTTAACCCGAAGGGTGCTAACCAACCCAACGAAGTGACCGATATGGATGGACCAGACAAAACTCTGTTAGGACACGATCAGGTGTTTATTGAAGATCTACCTAGGAAAAGGGGTATACGGGCCCGACAAGAAGGCGCCCGAGCACGACCAGCTGCAACTCGATAGAGTACGTCTAGAACCTCCATCGGCTCAAAACGCTACAGGAATGAAGAAGACGTGGTTCGAGATCGCTATGATGAGAGAGAATTTTCGCATGAATATCACGCTCTTTCAGAGAAAAGAAGAATCAAAATCAAATCTACATATCCCCAAAGAAAAATAATAAGAGTTAAAGTTGATACTCCAGAGGATCGGAAGTACGAGTAGGAAGATAGTTCCTCTGACAGTGACGTTAAGGCGATAAATGATGCTCGTCTTCACAAGATGATCAATAAAGTAATATCGAAGAAGCACTCCAAGGATGACAAGATAGACATACTTCATCGAGCTGTAGGAGCCCCCTTCAAATTGAATATCAGAGAATTGTGACCACCAATGAATTTTCAAGTCCCCAAGCTGCCGAAATTCGATGAGACAGATAATCCACATCAGTATGTTTCACATTATGAAGCTTCCATGACTCGGTGGCAATACAACAATGAGTTGATGTGAAAAATGTTTCCGAAGTCACTGACTGGCGGAGCAATTACGTGGTTCAATCAGCTTCGAGCACAGTCGATCGGGACATACCGTAATTTGGTTGAAAAATTATGTTCTCACTATAAATACAATAAACATGATCGGAAGAGATGCCATTCGTTATTCCTTTTGAATATTATCAAAGGGGAAAGCATCATATAGTTTACTCGACGCTTCACGCAAGAGTTGGCTGACGTGGATGGAGCTAACGATCAAGTCATTATCGAGGATTACAAACAAGCATACCAGTATGATAAAAAGGGTATATAAAGCTCCCTAGTCAAGAGACCACCAGAGACTATGGAAGAACTTTATGATTGAGCAGAAGAGTATGCTCGGTTCGAGGATGATTCAAAATCTCGAGAAACTAGAGAAGTTAACAGATCATCCAATTATCTGAATGATGGTAAGCAAGATAAATCAAAGAACCTTTCAAGTGGGAAACACAATGATCGAGGTGACGTACGAGAGAAAACTCATGTAGGATGAATGAAAACCGGGTATCATAAATATCACGATATGAAGATGACACAATTGAACATACGACTAACAGAGATGTATGAAAGAATAAACAAGGACTTGAGTCGTCCTTGACCTTTGCAAGCAGAGACACGTGATAAACATTAAAAAAACAAATTCCAAGATTTTCATATAGACATTGGTCACAAGACCTAGAATTGTTGATATGTGCAGATCGAAGTCCAGTGAATGATATATGCTGGAACGCTGCAAGAGTACGTAAAGAAATATTTTGGGAAAGGATATGGACAACTAGGCACAATACATGTGATTAACTTCAGTCATGCCAGGATCCATTCTATGACCAGGCGGACATCTGAAGATGAGACCAGGAGAAAGCTCAGAAAATTAAATGAGTGGTACGTGACAAATCTCATCGATTTCGCCAGTGGAAAAAGAGCGAAAATTATGGAGATTGGAAGAACAAATATTGAGTTCACGGAAGCTGACATGATATTTTTTACTCTTCCCACAATGATGTTATCGTTATAACATCTTGGATTAGAATGTCTCGAGTACACCGTGTTCTAGTAGATACCGGAAGCTCTGTGAGCGTGCTACTTTCAAGAGCTTATTCAGCTATGAATCTCTCACGCGACTTGATCGAAGAGGACGGAAATCCAATTATTTTCTTCAGTGGAGAAGTAACAAAGGCGATTGGAAAAGTAAATATGCTTATAAAAGTAGCTAACAAGTTTGTTATGGGGAATTTCTTATTACCGTATTGTCGAGATTCCTATAATGCGATCGTAGGACTAGACTGGCTGCATGCGTCCGGTGTAGTCACATCCTCGTATCACCAATACCTGAAGTTCATTACATCTGACGGGTTCGTGAAAGTGAGAAGCGACCAGAAGTGTCACGAGAATGCTAAGGATGAATACCAAAAATCAGAAGTTAGTGGAAACCATATCTGGCGAGCCGATCAGAAATAGAAATTACATAATCATCTCCCACTAGAATTATACGTGGGAGGGGATGAGGTAGGTTCTCCAAAAGTTGAGAAACTTGTTGAGGTCCAGATCTGGAACAAGAAGCACCAAACCACGTTCGTATAAGCAGATCAACCTGCGAATGAACTAGATGGTTTAATTACGCTGTTAAGGGAAAACGTTGATGTTTTCGCATGGATTTTTGCTAAAATGCCAGGAATAGATCCGAGAAGTTCAATCCAGTTCGTCAAAAGTTTCGAAATATGGCACAAATCAAAAAAAGATGGAGTGGTTGCGGAAGTCGAGAAGCTGTTGGAGGCAGACTTTATTTGACCGATCCAGTATCCTCGCTGGTTGTCTAATGTCGTGCATATTCCAAAGAAGAATGACAAAATTCGTGTCAGTATCAATTTTAATGATTTATATAAAGCGTGCCCGAGTGATCCGTACCCACTTATGTGGATAAGAAATTTGGTGGATGCAACCTCGGGGTACGGGACACTGTCATTCATGGACTATTTTTCAGTGTATAACCAAATACCTTTGTTCGAAGAGGATCAAGAGCATACTGTTTATGTGACTGAGAGGGGAGTTTACTGCTATACTGTGATGTCGTTCGGGCTGAAGAATGCAGGAGCAACCTATCAACATTTTTTTATAGACTTGATCGGAAATACAATTGAGGTGTATATAGACGATATGGTAGTTAAATCTGAGCAAAAGGAATCTTATTTGCTCGACCTACAGAAGACATTCGATATTTTGAGGAAATATTGGATGAAGCTCAATCGAGCAAAGTGTTCATTTGGGATATCCTCGGGCAAGTTCCTTGGGTACTTGATGACCCGTAGAGGGATCGAGGAGAATATAGAACAAATCAGAGCCATCAGAGATATGTCTTCGCCGAGAATGAAGAAGGAGGTCTATAAACTGGCAGAGCGATTAGCAGCTTTGAACCGTTTCTTCTCATGCTCGTTGGATCAATTCAAACCCTTCTTTGATGTCTTGAAAAAAAATGGTAAATTTTGGGTGGACGAATGAGTGCTAAGAATATTTCAACGAAATCAAGCAATATTTATTTACTCCCCCCAGTACTGGTGAGTCCAAAAAATGGACAACCCATTGGAGTTTATCTAGATGCGACAGAATGCACAATTTTATTCATTACTGAGCCGCATGAGAAACCTATTTACTTCATCAGTAAATCTCTGACGGCCATTAAACAGAATTTTAGAACGTGCTGATTATTCGAGTTGATTGGCCATTTGGTCAAATTTTCTGGGGACTTATGAGATCAAGTACAAAACCAGAACTAATGAAGCCCTAGATGCACTGTTAGCATATTTTCTTGTGGATGACATAAAAACAATTATCGAAGAAGACAGGATGTTGAACAGACCTACGGAGTAACCCATTAATCATACTGGGGGCGAATTCGCAATGGAGGTTAATGCGCCTAAGCCACTGTGGATGGCATTTACTGACGGGTATCAAATTTTTGTGGATTTGGTGTTGGGTATGTCATCCTTACTCCTGAAGGTTCAAATATTGATAAGACAACGATTTTGGGCTTTCACGCGTCAAATAATGAAGCTGGGTATAAAGCATCAATTGTCGGGTTAAAAGTTGTCCAACTGTTAGAGGCAAAGAACGTCAAACTGATTACTGATTCCATGCTAGTATAATCAGTTTCTGGGCACCTACAGAGCCAAGGTAGTGAGGATGACCTTATATTTATATTGTATCAGACATATGGTAAACGGGTTCGAGCAATTCTCTATTGTGCAGCGACTACGGTTGTCACATCTATCTTCCGCAGTCGATACTGACACCACTCTTTTCGTTGTAGTAGATTTCCAAGAGTTACCTAGCATCTCCGATAGACACATTGTTCTCGCTCTCAAACACGCTAGTGGAGGCCAGAGGGTAATTACAACAACATAGGAAGATATCGGCAACATTGACAACAATATGGATGTTGATAGTCCAGTGATAGATGATTCAGGCGATCCTGCTGAAAACACTTCAGACTGGCGTCAACCTTATATTCGGTATTTGACAACTAGTGTACTCCCAGAAAGATACTAAAGAATACGCGCAGAAGTGTGTGGCTTTCCAAGAGAATGCTCTAATTCCTAAAAGACCCACCAATGAGTTATATCCACTTTTAAGTCCCTGGCCGTTCGTTAAGTTGGGATTAGATGTCGTCGGACCACTTCCCCGAACTCCTGGAGGGGTGAAATATGTAGTGGCTGCTACTGACTATTTTACCAAATGGGTCGAGGAAGTGGCGTTAGTAAATGTTGACAGATGCGATGTAAAAAGGTTCATATGGGAGAACATCATCTGTAGATTTGGAATCCTACACAAGTTGGAGTCAGAAAATGGAAATAAGTTCGATTCCGCAGTGATCAAAGAATTTTTCCAGAACCTGAGCATTCGCCACAACTTCTCTGTCCCGTATTATGCACAAAGCAATGGTAAGGAAAAATTAACCAACCGTGTTATTATGGACAACTTTAAGATTATACCAGAGAAGGTTAAGGGAAAGTGAACAGAGGAGTTCCTAGGAATCTTATGGTCTTATCGAACGACTCTAAAAAAGATCCACTGGATTCTCCCCATTTACATTGGATTACAGAAAAGACGCAGTCAACTCACTAAGGTAGATCTTAACACTACCAAGACTCGTACTGTCGAATCCAGAAACGATGAAATCATACTGGATTTAGATAAACAGATGCTGGAAGAACAAAGATAAAAATCCTTGCAGCAGTTGGTTCGATATCAGCAGGCAATCAATATGAGCTATGATCGAAAGGTCAAGGAACGAGCATTTAAACCAGTGGAGTACGTGTTGAAGAAAACTCGAGTAGCCATAATGGAACCCAATTGCGGAAAGCTCGGAGCAAAATGGAAAGGTCCACACATAGTAGACAGACCCGCATCTGGCGACTCCTACTACTTAAAGAACCTCGATGATACTCAAGATTCAAAATCATGGAAGCCATGGAATTCATTCCACCCGAAGAAGTTCTATCATTAGCTAGATTTGCATAGAATTAGTTTCATTCAGACCCTACTGCGCTGCACTCTTTCCCACTGTAGTAGATCTTGGCCATCTCGGCCGAGATTCCCCCGATATTCTCATTTTCGTATTATGAAGAGACGTTATGATAAATCTCGCCGACACGAGATTTTGTCAAAAATCTCGGTTGTCTCGGCCAAAAAAAACTAAATTCCGAAAAATCGGTCGTCACGCTGTCATTTTTAAAAGAAATATTACGGCATAAATGAGCAAATTAAATCAATGACAACAACAATCTTTCAGAATTAAGGAATTCAGGCTTTGAATCGTTTCCATTTCAAGACATTGGGTTAAAAAATAAACTAGAAAACTTGATTAAAGAACAAAACAGACTCTCGCATCGAATTCGGTAAGAATTCAGAACTTTCAGAAGCATTAGGTTAAATACATGATCTTTTAACAAAACCCTCAAAAATTGCAACATACTGAATCAACCTCCAAGTTCGTATCAGATCTCCCATCAACATGCATATAATTCCGGTTTGCTGTTGTTGGTATTAATAATAAGTAGGTGTCGTTCCGTATGGGAGACGATGAGTATCAATAGATAGTAGTAGCAAAGAAAGACGATGGAGATGTGGTGGCCATGTAGTACAAAAAGAATGACTAACGAGGTGGAGGAGATGTCAAGTTAGATTTTAGTACTTTATTTTGGGGTTTAACATCTGTTCGGTTTGGGTAGGGACAGGTGGTTGGAGATAAACAAAGTATATCAATTAGCTAATTATAGATAAACAATGTATATTAATTAGCTAATTATAAAAGTTTCAAGTAGTGCTTAGTTTCTAATTTTTTAAGATTTTAACCCCTCCCAATGGTATAGAATAAATGGGCAATGTGTGGAAAATGTTTGATATATATTTTTTTTAATTGTAAAATTTGAAAATAAAGTTTGGAGAGCACTCTCAAGATTTCACTGAAAATCTCGTCGAGATAAAATTGTACTAGTGTACCAGTCCTGATCGAGACAAATCGAAAAATCGAGATTGATTACATTAATCTTAACATATGTAAAAAATTATATGTATAAAAATTAGAACCGAAGTTACACCGATATTTGGAAACGAAATCTCCCCGAGACAACATTGTATCAATGTCTTGTTCGGGAACGAGACAAACCGAGTTCCGAAATCAACTACATTGCTCTTTTCCCATTATGATGGTTTTATCCCGCTGAATTTTCCACATAAAGGTTTTAACGAGGCAGCTGTTTTCGGGAAGTAGGTATATATCTTGTTATTCCTATTCAGATATTTAATTCAACATTATTTTGGTACTCTATACTCCGTTAGATATGTTCGTATTTAGTTTTAATCTATTACGGAGGTTTCGAATCCACTGTCAGTCAAAAATGGCAATCCAGTACAAAGTCTCCAACCCATAGAAGATAGGGTAAATGCACAGTTCGAGCATTTTACCATATTCCAAGCGTTTCCCCATCATATAGGACAATAAAAAATGTAACGAACATTTACACCCATCCAGGCATGGGAAAATGTACACATCTCGACTCTACGCGTATCTTGAATGGTAGGATTACCCCCTGCGCGAATTCAAGATAGCACAAAACTCAAATTCTCATTCCATGTGCGAGCGAAATGCAGCAAGGAAGTGCACCCTTGCACGAGCATTGAGCAGCATGAAACAACTACATACTGGGATCGAGTTACGTATCACCTCAATTACGACGAAAGTCACTTGCGGGCGAGAAACATAACACCTCAGCACAAACACACTATTTGCTGAGGGTGATCTGCATAACACTCTAATAACAGGCTTGGGGCGAGTTATGTAGCACTCCAAAATGCAAAGTTCAGTCGTGAACGGATTTAGGGAACCTGAACTACTTAACTGATAACAAGTTATAAATTAAGAGGGGGCGATGTTTGTACCTTAATATTTTGCACCAAAAATGGTCTTACTGGGCCCTTACGAGCACTGCATATACTGGCCCAACTACGGGACCTACAGACAATAGCGAAGCATGACGGGCTGCAAGATTATCCAACGCGTTCCGCCACGTCATCATGACACATCAGCAAAGAGGTCCAATCAACAGGTGACATGTCAGCATATTCTGTTACCGCAGAAAAAGAATATTATACTACAGTTATAACGTTGTCAGCATATTCCACACATTGTCAGCGTATTCTGTTTCCGTTATAACGCGTCAGCATATTCCTTACACCGTCAGCATATTCTGTTTCTGTTAAAATGGCGTATGCATATTCCTTACGCCGTCAGCATGAAATAAGCACTGTGTCATCAACTGCTGGTCATCTCCTCCAACACCAGGCACAGTCTCCAACGTCAATTATCGACGGCCATGTCCAGCGACCAAGTTCGGCGGCTGGACTAGATTCCTTCGGGCAGCAGTGGTTGATGTTCCAGTACTTCGCGACATAACTTATTTCCATGGTCCGTGGATTTTTCCGCCCTGTTGCTTTGTACTGCTGGATATTTGCGACCCAGATGAGCCACCAGGCAGAGCCAGCCACCACGCCAAGCCGGGAAGCCAAGCGAAGCTATGAGCCGGTTCTGTTTCCACCTCGATCTCGTTTGGCTATGGATGTTTCAGCCCCTCTATATGGGCTTGATTACACTGTTCTTTATGGGCTTGGTATTTTGCACTATTTGCTTGGGCTCAACCCTATGCACCCTTTTGCTCGACTAATTCCGTAACCGTAGAGGAATGTTCTGGAAGAGTCTGGAATACTTGGTGGCCAAGTCTAAGAGAAGAAGATATGGAACTTTCTAGAAGACTTGCAGGACAAGTTAGTAGAAGTCATGCTTATCTCGAAATTAGGGTTAAACCCTAATTTCAAATATATAAATACGTGGGTTCACAATACTAAAAGGTACACAAGCTTCTCAATGCGATTTCTTATGAAAAACTCTAGCTAATTTAAGTATCAGAGACTTTTTTTACAGGTACTCCTCACTACTGCTCACGTGGAAAGAAAGGTTGTAGCTCGATCAACAATTAAATTATCATCAAATTTGTGTTTGAGGTAAAAATATTTTACTGTACAAACACTCGTACGGTAATTCGTCACTAACCTAGTAACCTTATAATTCAAGGATTTACGGGCATTCATCACTACATATGTAAAGAGGGATATTCCGGGGTACATTATCCTCTTCCAAAGTCCATCCCGGGGCTGGGATATCAGCTGAAAAACGTGAATTTCACCAAATTGTACTCTAATAATTCATTTTCTCATGCAAATCTGAAAAAATTTAATTTTTAATTTCCAAATTATTCTATTCATGTCAATGGAGCCGTCGACTTTATTACAAATTATTATTATCATAAATTTCATTTAAATCGCAACATTGATTGATTTGGTGTGGGTGGGAAGAATGTAGAGATCAGTACAAATAATAAATAATGTCAATTGTTGTTGCATTTGCCCTCACCACAAATCCTTCATCCTCTCAATCTTTCTCTGATCTGTACGGATCATTCAAAATCGCAGTTATGTATATAGTATATAGTGTCACCACATGTTATGTCGGTAAACATGCATCGTTCATTCCTTTGAGCCCTAAACTTGTTGGCTGTGAGGAGAGTTACTGATCAAGTCATTTGATTTTGTATTGCATACATAACTGCATGACATTTATTGTTGCTCTCCAGTCTTTATTTGCGGATGTTTTTGTTCAGGCACCAAGTCGGCAACTTACCCCAGAAAGAGCCACTTGACTGTTAGCTCAATCAAATAAGCCATATGTACCTCATTTATTGATTTATTTTGGTGATTTTTTTCCTGGGAAAATTACTTGTCACTACTTAGATTGCCGACCAATATTTCTTTTTATGGCCACATAGTACATTACCATAACTACATTTTGTAAATCATTGCAATAGTGGTTAAAGCACAGACAAGAGTCTTCTCAATGATTTGTACTGTTAGCCTTTTAGTGGATAACAAATATGTAGGTGGAAAGCAAACCCAAGAATGCTTATCTTGCAAAATAAGTTCGATAATATAATTCTTTGTCAAAAGAGAGAAAGTAATCTTGTGGCAAGTCTCGCTGTCGTTTTGATAATCTGGGATCTTGTAATTTACGACATTCACAGTTTAGATCATGCTACGTTTTCAAAAAGATTCCAATGGAGAAATTTCATTTTTTTTTTTAAGGCAGGTGCAAAACTATTCAAATAAGCATTGCTTTATGCGTATGGACAGTATGGAAATCCTAGTGTTATTTGCTCAAACTCTTCTGACCATGCAGGAAATTGCAAACGGCCTGCCATTGCAACCAAATTACACTGCAAACATAATGGATAGAAGAAGAGATAAAAGCAGCCTTCCCGTGAGTGATTTGTAGCACAGTGGATTTTGCTAAGGGAACCAAAACAAGAAAGAATGACAAAAAAGAATCCAATGCAAGTAGTAATAACATTGCAAAGAACAGAAAATGAGAAAGCTTTGACTGTTTGAGCACGTGTATTTGTGGGCTAAGCCAGCAGTCAGCACTAGTAACCACCCTAGTCCCTAGCTAGCTATAAGTGAATGAAGTGATCATATGATAAGAAATGAGTGACTACTGACAAGACAACACTGTCAAAACGCATGAGAAAGGTTTGCAATAGACAAAGCAAGTATCATGGCATATTAGGCTCTTTGATCTATCTTCTTTTAGTTCTTGTTGAAACAGCTGTTTGTTATTGTTTGGTTTCTCAAAAGTAATCTATTATGAATTCTATATGCATACGATAATACAGGATTTTGGATGGAAAATGTCTAGCTAAGTTTGAATAATTCGTAGACATAAAGAGCTGCATTATGAACATCAAGATCAAGATCACATCAGGATCCCACACTGATTACTTATATGTGGCTGCTATTCAGTCAGATTATATATATAGTTCTCATTCGAGTATTCTATTTTGTTTTTGCAAGGGTTGTGGCTTTTTACATTCAATGCCCTTATCTTCTCAAATAAAACACTCTGCATTATTCTATTGTGTCGGATGCATGATGCTTCCCCATTTTTATTCTTTTCTTTACCTTTGATTATACGAAGATCATATTTGTGTTGTATCCAAAAAAAATCACTACAAAATTCTATATCAAATCCAAATGCAATAGAACTAATATTAAAGAATATATGGAAAATATAACTGGCCATGCAATCACGCACGCCTGTTGACGTGACTAGTGTTTAATCTTTAGTTTGGCATGCATCCATCCAATCTTGAGAATTAGGGGATCTTGAGAATAAGGGAATTTAGATATTGGTGTCATCCCATGCCCCGATCTATATGGGCAAGCAAGCAAGCCTTGCGCAAGTGATAGCAAAAAAGTAATTTTCAAAACCTACAAGCATGCAAAAGTTTTTTTGTTTCGGAGAAACATGTTTTACTTTTAGGAGTTGTTCTGAAATTTGGTTATGAGACAATAAAATTTCGAGGTTCGTAGAAGTATAATACTACCCGTTTTTTGGAAAGATGTAATATTACTTTTTCATGTTACTCTCTAAATGTTGCTGTCGTCCAGACAAATGATGGTAAAATGATGAATTGTCTGTTTACACCAAAATAAATAAGCGAACTCTATATTTAAAAAAAAAACAGTTCAAATTCAAAATATTAGGTGGCAAGTCATGTGACTTAAAAGATTTGTCCTTAGATTTTCCAAAGATATAGATAGATTTCGTTTGTATAGTGTGGTACAAGATGGTAATCATGTATAAGATCAAGATCAAAATACTTAATGTGCTGTTAAATATCTATCATTGAAAAGATAATGTTTTTGATTGAGGGGACAAGAAGATTGTCACAAGTTACAAAAGTCTAAAATGAATTCAAGAGTATGGTCCGTATGGACATGATACAGAAGGTTGGTCATGAATTGTTTTGATCAGAGAGGTTGGTTTGTCATAAATGACATCAATTTTCATTGGATCTAGAATATGCACCTAGATGTCTGGAACAACTACACTTGTCTATTTTTCTATTATTTTATTTTTCGAAAAAGAGGTGAACCTCATTCAATATATTCATAACACCCATTTTGCGGATCCGAAACATTACAATAGTGACCTTTCAAGTTCATCATACATTCATCACTTTCATCATATCTCATCCAATTCTTGAACAATTCTAACCCTACAAATATAACTACCATTTCAGATTTCCAAGAGGACACGGCCTCAACAAAGGGTCAAATTGATTTTGCTACAAAACCAATTTATGTGACTGCGTTAAGCAGTGACCGGATTAAAACCAACCCAAAGTTCTCAAGATCATGTACAATCAAGCAAACATGATATGTTTTCAAAGTAATAGTATCTCCCCAAGTCTAAGTAACAGTAATTCCCTATGTCTAAGTAACAATAACAGTGTCTAATGTAACAGAGGTCATCTAAATCGGTCTTTAGCGGTCTGAATCGGATCGAATCATATTGAATCGGCTTGAGAGTCTTGGTAACAGTGGTTGTAGTTGATGAAAAATTGATGTCCTTGATCTTTTTTTTTTGTTGTCTTTGTTTCCATAAATTTTTTTGAAGATGATGAGTTTGTTGGTGCTGTATGTAACACTCCATAGAAAAACTTGAACTTACTGAACAGGTCTTCAACCGAATAAAACATATCAAAGCTCAGTAAAAATGTCAGATCTAGTCTATTAGAGACGAAATAGACCCTAACACTTAGAACTTGTTTGTTTGCAGCTGACTCGGCGTCTGAATCTGAGTCAACCCCTGACTCGGACCGAGTCAGCAGTCAGACCGTTTGTTTTCTATTTTGAGTCAGATCTGACTCGACCTCTGACTCAGACATGACCCCTGACTCGGACTCATTTGAGTCAGGTAACAAAATATCCCTGATTCATGGGACCAAACCACTGACTCACTTATTTTCGAGTCAGATGAGTCAGATCTAACTCAAAACAAACATATCGACTCAGATCCAGATGAGTCAGGTGATTTCACTCAGATCCAGATGATTCAGATCCAGACGACTCAGATGAGTCAGGAGTAAACAAACATGGGCTTAGGCAGAAACCAGGAGGAGTTACAGATGGAAGCACCATACACATCTTTAAGCCTAAATCAGCTAATGCAAAATTGAAAAGATAAACAGTAATGGAAATTGATCGACCCGGAGATGTCGGAGCTGCGGTTGTTGTTGTGACTTTGCTGAAACTCATAATTGTAAGTGAAAGAAAGACTTGATCTCCTCTCATCAAAGATGAAGAAACAAATCTGCACAAAACAGCCAAAGAAACTCCTAAAAACCAAATTTGAAAAAGCAACAGAGCAGGCCGATTTTCTCCGATTAACAAACTAAAACTATAGAAAAATTACAGGGATAGATGATAGAAGAAGCAAAGAGGAAACAGTGTGATTTGTTCTGCTCAGGTAATCAAAGAGATTCTCTTCCATTCAGGTAATCAAAGAGATTTTTGCAGTCGCCTTCTACTGAGAAATTTTCCAGTCCTTCTTCAACTGCCCATTGCGCTCCTTGAAGTAATCCTAAGGTTTCCGCTTTTTCAGAGGTAGAGGCTGTGAATGGTCCTGCTCTGCCAATCTTGAAGTCTCCTGCATCATTCCTTACAATTAAAGAGAAACCTGCAGACAAGTTCAAGGAAATCCAAACTGCATCTATATTAATTTTAAGTAGAGCTTTCCTAGGGGGGAGCCAACTTTGTTTCTTAGTTTTATTTAGGGTAGAGAGACTTGTTGAGATATCATCCTTGTGCCAGTAGTCCAGGTATCTTTGTATTTCTAAGCCTATTTGGACACTAGTCTGTTGTTTTTGTTCGAATATTCTATTACATCTTTCCATCCAAATAAACCAAACTTTTGTCAAGATGATTTCTATAGGAAAATTAGGATCTTTTTTTTCCTATCCAAACCTTACAGATGTCTAGGAAGGATGTAGGACTGTATATTAAGACTCACAGGTGATGGTTCTGCAGCCCAAAAAAAATTGGCATAAGGACAAAATATGGACAAATGTTCAATAGATTCTACCGAATTGCAACCAAAAGAGCAATTAGGATGAATATCTTCCATAAAGGAAGATAGTTTCAAATTTGTAGAGAGAGCATCCTGAAGACATTTCCATATCAATATTTTAATTCTTTCTGAAACTCTAAGATCTCATAAGCTTTTCCAAAAGGAATCCGGCTGGCCTAGGTTGTAGTGATTCACTGTTCTTTCAATGAGCTTATTGTACATGGATTTCACTGTAAAAAATCCAGATTTTGTAAGCAACCATCTAAGAGTGTCAGGTTTGTCAATGACTATTCTAATACTTATAATTTTCCTAGCAATATATCAAAGATTAAGGTTAAGTTCCATTTCTTAGTGAGAGGATCCATTAGGTCCTTCACAAGTGTTAAATATGAGTTACTAGAAGTTCTATAGCTACTTAGATTGTGATCTAAATTCATTATCCATTTATCAGTCCAAATATTAGTACTGAGTCCATCTCCAATTTTCCAAATGTTGTATTGTTCAGTAAGGTGTATGCCCTTGATAATACATTTCCAGATCCAAGAGCTTGAAGAAGTAAGTTTGGCTTTGAAAATAGAGGTATTTATACTGCTATATATAAAGCAATATTTTACAGACAAATAGTATGCACATTGCGTGTAGCTTCAATCTGGTTGCAGATAAAGATTATGACAGTTATGTGTTATTTGTTCTGATAGATAAGTCTAAGTGAAGTTACAACTGTCTTGGCGATTCACTTTTTTTTGGTTTTCTGTTCTTGAATTATTTCAGTTAAGTTGTCTCATGATTTATTCAGTTTGGTAGTAGAAGACAAATTGCACACATCTATTACTTATACCCCATTCTTTCTTTTCCTAACTATTTTTAGGTTCCCTTTTCAGTCATTGGTTTCCCATAAAAAAAACTCCATCTCTTTCAACAAGTCTACTGCATATCCATATATTATACCCCGTTATAGACGAGTTTCGATCCCAGGTCGTTAACGTACAAATCTGCACATACATACTATATATATATATACATACATACACAAAAAATCTATAAAAAGCCTAGTGAAAGAAATGGAAAGGTACTCAATAGATGCAATAACCTCAAATGGCAACATGTCTCAAAGAGCCATGTTAAACTCATCAGTAGCTGTCGCAGGCAATAACAAGAATCCTTCGCGGCCGAATTACCCTAGTCCGTATCCGTTGAAACCACAATCAAGAGTTGCATCGTTCTCTACATATCTACCTCCGAAAGATCAAAAACAAGAAAGTAATGTTGCTGATTCCGAACTCAACATATTTGAAGCCGAGAGATACTTCAATGATGTTCAAGATCAGAAAGAACTAAACAGCAATGTTTCGCCAAAGGGTGCGAGTCTTGGTAGAGTTTGTGTCTATAGAAATGATGATACTTCAATGGCGAATCCTAGACTATCTGCAGTTTCTTCTGTTGACGGTTCTTCGACTAACTACGCGAGGAACTTTAGAAGTGGGTCTTTCCATGCAACACCAACAGCTTCATCTGAAGCTAGCTGGAACAGTCAGACAGGTCTACTCTCAAATCCTCCGGGCTCTATTGCTGTTTCTATGAAAAATCTCCGGTTAGACGATAAGAGGAAAATGAACAGGGCTTTGTCAAATTCTTCCTCTTCATCATCTAAATGGTTTTTCGGCCGAAAGTGCCCGTGCACCGGAAGTAAATCACTGCAAGTCCAAGAAGATATCTCTGAACACAACAAAAGTAGTCAAGTGGTGCAACTTAGCAATACTAGTACTGGTACTAGTTTTAAGAAACAAAGCTTTTCTAGTTCCGCCGAGGAAGATGTTTATATAAAAGCTACAATGGAGTTTGAAAAAGAGAGATCACATAATAACCGGGTGAAAATACAAGAAGTAGTTCCTGCCAAGGATTCCGATGATTTCCTACCGGAAAAACGTTGGAACAGATCATTCAGTAATGATACTGGTGGAGGTGGTGTTGGTGGTGCCGGTGCCTTTTCATTTCCTATCTTAAACGCTCCTATTTCAGCCACTAAAGCAAATTTCAATGGTGGAAAGCCTGTATTGATGATCCAGCAGCTCGAGGATCCGCCCCGAGAATCATTAGAAGTTTTTCAGCCGACAGAAGAGCCAATTAGTCTACGCAAGTCTACAGATCTTCAACGCCGAGTACATGACCGCCGGAGTTTCAATTATCCGGGAAGTCCAAAAACCCGACCACATGACGATGATGTAATGAGTGATGCAAGCTCCGACTTGTTTGAGATTGAGAGCTTCTCGACACAATCAACAATGTTCCCGATGTATCGCCGAAGGGACTCCCTGGACGAGACCTCGAGTTACGACGGTAGGCGGTACGACGGAATTGGTGCACATTTTCGACGTAGTCTTGATGAGACGACACCGTCGATAGCACCAACAGAGTGTTACGAACCAAGCGAAGTGAGCATCGACTGGAGCGTGACTACCGCTGAAGGATTTGACAGAGGGTCTGTGTCAAATTTCTCAGTTGCCGCCCCATCAGATTACGAGGATGCTAGGTTCATGAATAACATTGACACGAAAATGAGCACCCAAAGCACAAGCAATCGGAAGGGAACCGGACTATTTAGTTGCCGGTATGAAAAGGCGGTAAATGTAGGACCACATCCAGTGAAGCGCGTTTCGCTGGAGCAACACAATCAAGTTGGTGGGGGCGGGAAGTATGGGATTGAATCCGGTCGGATTAACCCGGCAATGTCGAGGACAATGGACAGGAATTCACTGCAGAAGGGAAATGGTAATAAATTAGGAGTACCATTTGCAAGGTCTCTATCAGCTAGAATGTCTTACAATCAAGCCTTAACGACACGTTCATGAGTACAGAGCTGTGGGTAGTGCCGTTCTTCCGTTTTTTTCTTTGTTATTTTGTGATTTGAACCGATTGTTTGGCTGGTAATTACCTGAGTAAATAATTTGTATGCACATTCCATATTTTTTTTTCATTGATAAACATTGTTGACTTAAAAGATCAATAAACATGTTTTCACCGTAATTTCATTGATTGAACTGAAATTGTTTCCGATGAAAGTGCTGGTAAAATGGAATGGACATCTGCAGCAGTGGGTGCGGCAAGACCTGCATTCTGCTCAGTTGAAAAATCAGAACAAGCGCCGAACAAAGAAACAGCAGTTCATATAAAGACACTTTCATTTCCATATAGATATAATCTGTATTAACACTACGCTGTAAATGAAAAACTTAAGACATCTCCCAAAGTCAGAAACAACATAAGAAAAAGAACATTCGAGTTACATGTAAAAGAAGAAGAAACTTCGATGTTACCGTGTTGAGGTTCTCATAACACTCTTCTTCCCACTGGTTCTCTTAATCGAGTCTATTCTCTGAAGTCTAATCTGCTCTCTAAACTTGGCTATGAATTCATCTGCCTTCTTATCAACCTCATTGGGATTGGGAGGACTAGCTTCACTCACAGAATTGTGCATGATGGATTCTTCAGCGTCAGAGTTCCCTTGACTTGCATTCGTTTCGAAATCAGTTCCTTCTTCGTCAGAGTCTGCGAGTACATGCTCAAAAATCTGTTTCTTCTTTTCTTCCTTTGGATACTTAGAAAATATTGGTGGCTTTGGAGGACTAACTTCTCTTCGAGTTTTTTCATCGTAGAAGGAATTCCTTTCAAATACTTCTGCCTTGCTGCCTCCTCCGTGCACTGGTTCAACATCTCTTGTTCGTTCGTATTCATGTATCTGGTCATTCGATCTAACAGTTCGAACGGATTTTCCCAGCAATGAAGATGACCCGTCGAAACTGTTGTGTCTGGATTTTGCTTCAGGTTTCGCAGAATCCCTCACCGAAGAACTCACATTCATTCGACTTGGTGGTAAACCCTCCCTCTTGCTCCTGCTAAAATCTTTCAATTCATTTTGGAAACTTCTGGCAGAATTATAACCCTCCTCACCAAATGTCATAGTTGATGTAGTCTGATCAGCATTTGACCTATAACTTGGCACCATTGGCGGAGATTTGTGAAGCATTGGCGGAGGAGGCGGTGGAGGTGGAGGAGGAGAAGATTTGTAATAACCCCTCCTCTTGCCCGAATCTTCGGAATTCTTAGCTTGAACCTCTGACGAAAAAGACGGTGCAGGAGAAAGCTTCCTTGGCGAGGGAGATGTTGAATTAGGCCGAGATGACCATGGTATTGTGGACGGACGAACAAAGGAATTAACTCTGTCAACTTCAGATTCTCCAACCGATGGAGGAAGAACAGTATATGAAGGTGGAGTACCGCCACCACCACCGCTGCTGCCGCCGCCTCCACCACCACCCACATCGTCCTTCAACTCGAATCGACCGGACCTTGATCTCCATGGAATCGGAGACGGAAGCACTACATTTTCTTTCAATTTCTCCTCCAAAACAGAAGGATCTAAACCTCCCATTTTCTCACCACTTCTAGTTCTACCAAGACTATTTTGAGAAGGAATTTTTACACCTGAACCCGACCTACTAAGCGACCCGGACGACAATCCACTGGATTGGCGAACTGGTTTAGTTTCATCTACCTTGGGAACTTGAGATCTCAAGCTCCTTACAGGCAATAGCAAAGGTTTATGACTACTTTTTTCATTACTGCTAAAATTACTACTACTAATGGTTCTATTATGTTCATCAAGAAGAGAACCGGTTTCTGCCACTACAACAGTTGAATTACCACGACAATACTGAGAATTCCATGTCTGGATCTTGTTTTCATCAGAGCCAGAAGAAGATGGGTTATCTATTTCATCATCAAAAACAGACGAAACTTGAAGAATTCTAGACATATAAGATTGAGTACTATCGAATTTTGAATTATTTTCTTTCTCATTTTCTACGTTTCTTCGACTAAATAAACCGTAAGACACGGCTATACCAACAAAAAGCAGATGTACAAGCTCCCAACTTCTAGTTAATATGGTCTGGTTTACAAATTCAGGGGCTTGAGATGGAAAAAGTGGTAGTAAAACAAGTAAAATTCCAACTAGAACAGATTTAGATAGAAAATATGAGAAGAACTTACTCGGCGGGTTTGGCTTAGTTTGTGGTTTTGCAGTATCTACATCTGAAACCAACCTCTGATGAGGATGAGGATGGGCATACGGAGATTCTGCATGATCTGCCATTGGAGTTGCAAAAACAAATAGCTGTTTTTTGCAAATTCTACTTGTGCTAGAGAAACGAAAAGCTATATGGAATGAAATGGAAATGGGAAATGAAGAAGAAGAGGAATGAGGGAGACAATGTGAAGACTTGAACACGAAGGAAAATCTAAAAGAAAGTAAAGAAGAGAAAGTTTGTGAAGAAGGGTGAGAGCACATTTCAAGCTTTCTTTTGGTTCTTTCTTTTCCACTTTATTTTTTTTCTGTTAAAATGACTACACTCTCCTTATCTTTTCGTAATATACCTACGATGTTTATTACTTTCAGTTGCACAATCCTTGGCCTAGACTAAAATGGCATAAGCGACACATCTTGATCTACGTGGCGTTTTCTGATCAAACTAAATTCTAGGTGCAAAAATTTAATGATGTTAGGTATCTGTAGTTGTTACAGCTAAGTTTCTGCTTCTTCTGTTTAGTTGTTCATTCATCGGTCGTTAACAAAGTCTGTCACAGGCTGTTAGCTATTAATTTCTAAATGCTTTTCTACAATGCACATTGCCTAAATCAACAAAATATGTGCAACATCAAAAAAAAAAAAAAACTTTTCCGAAAGTAGGACAGAATGGGTATTATGCTGAAAGAAAAGGACAGGAAACCAAATTGGTATAAAGCAAAGAAAATGAAGAGATTCTTCTTTTGTTTATCATCTTGTTTTGTGCAAATTCTGCTTGGAATGAACGCTTTTCTTTTTTTCTAAGGTTTTTGGTTGATTCTTTCAGCAGATGATGTGCTTGAGACCCACGCAGTACCTATGTGGATGGAATTGGACCAGAAAGATCGGATAGAAGAAAGAGAAGCAAAATCTAGACATCCTGTAGTGATGTGTGATTGTGCAGTGACTCAAACTAAGTGGGAGACAAATATATTGTGGGTCCCAGGGACGGCGCACGTCCGCCTGAAAAGCTTACCACTTTCTGCAACTTGACTGCTACATTGTTACATTTTAAGGTTTTATTCTTCATTGTTCAAATTTAACTTGAGCTGGAAGCAGAATTCAATCAGAAGACATCTGGAAAGAAAAAAGAATGACGTAGGACCGAAAGTGTGAAACTGTTTATAGTAGTATGAAAGACTGAAAGGGGGAGTACTGAGTCTAGCTATGATCTTCCTACTGAGAATAAAATCGTTAAAGTGAATTCAAAGTCAGTTTCAAAAAGAATTTTACATTACGGAAATCATACATTTCTGATACAACAACAATTATGATTTATATCCATTTCAGGAAACAATGAAGGGTACGTGTTTATGAGTTTGATGGTACAGTAATGTTACACACATAAATGTTCTATGAAAGAATCGGGAACTATTTCACTGTTTTAAGATTCTTCTGTAGCTGTTCTATGGTAAACTATTGTTTGATTCGAAGTTGGGTCAGCGTGAAATTGTCCATAAAATGCATAAACAAGAACTGCAATGATGCTTATCACAACAAATCTCACCCATGCTTCTTCGTGTAGCTGCAAAAATAACGATTACGGGTTTTAAGTCTGACGAATATTTTCTACTTTTTTCTATTTTAAGTTTGAAGCGTTATTTAGATTCTTTGTTTTTGTCGGATCAAAAGTAAATTGATTGCAATTAGAATTTATTGAGGGGATTGTTGAGAAGCAAACCTGAGCAAACAAGAAAATGTTTACGAAAATACTAGCGGCTGGTAAAATTGGAACTGCAGGGCAAGAAAATCCTGATGGTTCTGTGTACACCTGAAAAAGTTTATATCAATAGATGTGATTAGATTAAAAGCATAAGAAAAGTTAGATGTGGACCGTACTTTCGAAGCAAAAGAGGAGAACCAAATTATATTAAAACGGTTTTGTTATATCCATTCATAAATCAGACTCACTTCGACGTAGACCATACTTTCAAAGCAAAAAGGAGAACGAAATTATATTATAACGGTTTTTTTATCCATTCCTAGGTCAGACTCAAGAGATGACAAATCATGATAGTAAAAGACATAGCTTGTATGCAAAATTGATTCCCAACCGTCTATGTGGGAATCTTTTTTTTACAACGGCGCATTAGTCATAGTGGGTTGGTATTCTTCTTTATGCTTTTAATTTTAGTGGTCAGAAATGCAAATTACAAACAAATCGCCCCACATTCAATGAATTACTATTTAAAAGAGAATCATGGACTTTAAGGCGGGTCCGAACAGACTTATCTCCCTTCTACCAACCCCTCGCTTTCTTTTTGATCTTAGTTTATCTCGTAACCTCTCATTTCTTGCTCACCCCAGCCCGATACCTATCAGTTGGATGGTCAAAAAGGTGAAGATACTGTTTCGTTTTGATTTTTAGGATGCCTGATGTGTATGTAAAGTTAAGGAGCATCTCACATCTTCCTAGATATAGTGCTAAATGATAGAGGCCTAACTTGTGTCATATAAGGTATCCAGATATGTTTATTCTTTATTGTAACTAACAATATGCACTGGGCTTTTATTTATTTAAAGAGGTACAGAGTCAGAAGAGATATACTTACTTGACGAAAATGAAGAGCACAGGCAGAGATTACAGCAACTACTGCAGCTACAATCATGAAAATAAATGATGCATTGAAACGGTAGCAAAGTCCAGCAGTAAACCCACTTAAGGCAACTACACCGAGGCAAATGATCCCTTCTTGTCGGCTTGAGATCCACTTTGTAGAAAATTGGCTTGATGCTTTTTCCTTCCAGCGAAGGGTCACAACACATGCTGAGACAACCGAATAACCCGTCTGTGAAAAAATTCAAACATGTCAATGTGAGCTGTATACAACAAATTTGCTCTCATGACAGTCAAGAACAATAATTTTGCTGATACTCCACTCAGCCTTGACCCAGTTGGCAACCTTTACATGTGACCCAAATACTGATTATGGGTCTTCAGTTACATAATCAAACAACTAAAGGGATTTACTGTTTACAGAAAGCATACCAAGGAGCCTACGGAGAGAATATGTGAGAGCATAGTCACGTTAAATAGCCCTGCCATGATAGCAGCAACAAGACCCACCCAAACCTGAGAATGAATAGGGGTATGGCGGGTTGGGTGCACTTTTGCAAATATTGAAGGTAGTAAGCCATCCCTTCCAAGTCCAAGATATAACCTAGACTGTTCAATAAAACTGACACGCCGTTAAGAAGATAGCATGTTGTAATCACTGAAATCGATCACTTAGCAGTGTCAAAGATTCACCTGAACATATAAACCAACTAGAAGTGTTGTAGTAAGTCCCGCAACAGCACCTATGCTGATTAAAACTGATACAAATTTCAAGCCTTTTGACGTAAAGGCTTCAGCCAATGGAGCATCTTCACCAAGAAGTTGGTAAGGTACCATTCCGGTAATTACTAAGCAGACACCGATATACAAAATTGCACATACAAGAAGGCTTCCAAGGATTCCTATTGGAAGATCCCTCTGAAAATAAGTTAAACACAATATGAAACCAATCAGAATAAATAAGGTGGGTGTATCCATTAAACAACAAGTAAGCCATATATAACTTACGGTGACTTAGATAGTAAGACCAGAAAGCTTCATTCCAGATGATATACCTGTGGTTTTTTGCACTCTTCTGCTGAATTAGCTACAGCGTCAAATCCAACATATGCGAAAAATACAACTGTTGATCCCGTAACAATAGCTTTAAAACCATTTGGAGCAAAAGGGGTCCAGTTAGATACATCAACTTCAAATGCTCCAGCAAAAATAACAATAAGGACAATGACTACCTGCAAGATAGATTGTGTAACATCAGCGTCGAGACAGGACCCAATTTCTCACTTCAGCTAATGAGAGGAGAAAATTGAAGATCAAGTAAATGTCAGTGACTAGGGGTAAAAGAACCAACAGGGTTAATAAGGAGAATCGAGAATGCAAAGATCAGTATCAAAACCAATAGAGAGATAAAAACTTTGAAGCATATCAAGAAGGATTCACCTTGGTAGCAGTCATAAAAGAGTTCACAGCCGAGGATTCTCCAACACCTCGACACAGAATAATTGTTAACAACACAAGGAGAATTGGAGCCAGCAAGTTGATTGATACAACTCCGCCAAAAAATTCTAGCCCCCCACTTCCAATCCAACTCGGAATAACCTCCTTGAAAAAGGGGAAGAGTTCTAGTACTGAAACTAGATAGCCTGCCAAACTTCTTGCTATACTAGCTGCTCCAATATGGTAGTCAAGCATCAACTGTGTAAATACAAGAAACGCAGTAAGCTCATTGAAAGCCACATATGTATACAAATACGCTCCACCCACGACAGCGGGCAATCGTGAAGCCAACTCAGCGTAACACAACGCATTAAGCACACATGCTCCTCCCGCAAATATAAAACTAATCGTAACACCTGCATTTTTAGAGGCAATAGACAGGTCAGAAATTAGTACCCCCAGTGCCTAAAACTTCAGACCGACAATGAAATCCGCAAAAATCCACTAGCAAATGTTACAATCAAACAGAAGTGGTAGAGTAACCCAAACCGCCATCGGGCTAAATACTCAAAACTTCATTTTAGTTGCCACATCAGAGGCAACAACAACTAAGACCAATTTCGTTAGGTTCTTCGAGTACTTTCAGGTTCTCAGACACAAGTTTCGCGGAATGGAGGAGCTAATATAGGCATGGGCAAATGCCCCCACACACTCAAAGGAAGCTGCTCCATTTTAGCTTAGCTGCTACATCAGTTGAGTCATGTTCCTCAAAATTTTAAGCCATAGGGTTTTTGTTGTACTGAAGCCAGCATAGGCAGTGGGGGAATCCCTATTATCTACTGGAACACCATTAATGCTCAATAATTGGTCAACCAACAAGAACAGATACACAGTAAAACCATATCTCAGATTCTCAGCCATTACACAAAACCCATGATTCAAATTGAAAAAAATTGAGATAAAATTCAATAAAGATTCAATCTTTTCAACAAATGGAACCCCAATTTTGACCAAAATTTCACAAAATTAATACATAAAAGAAGGAACCCTATTTGAGTAATAAGAAGAAGTAGAAGTAGTAACTAGCTTACCAGGTCCAGCATCACGAGCAACAGTACCAGTAACAACAAAGATACCAGCACCAATTGAAGCACCAATTCCAAGAAGTATAAGATCAAATAGACCAAGACGACGAATTAGACCTTCATTTGATGATGAAGAAGAAGAACCAGATGGAGGGAACCCATTAAGGGTTTTCACTCTTAGAGCAGAAGAAGAGAAATTTGAGAACCATGATTGGGATGATGATCCAGACTGGGTCCTTTGCCCTCCCATTTCTGAAAACACAGAGAATTGAATTTCAACAACCAAAACAGAAAAGAAGGACATATAAATTCGAATTGGGTCCCTACAGATCTTTTATTTTTCACAATATGTCATTTGACTGACGGTAGACTGACGTTAACCTGTTTGATCTGTTAGTTTGATATTGTTTTCTCTACATTTTTGATGTAACATCTTTTGATCTACCATCATCACAATTCGTTGTTTTCAGATACGAGTAGCACACAATCAAAGTCTTTTCGGTTTTCTCTTCACACCGTGATCTTTTTCGAATTTAATTTTGTCATAGGACTTCTTCGAAGAAACTGCTTGTTGGTGATGGTGAGATTCATGTAAGACGAGTTATTTTAATGATCAGTCGACTGGCAAATTCACTTGTAAAACAAGAATCAGGGAACACATGACCTCGTAAATTGGAAATAATACAAAGATTTTCTTTCTTTACGAATACAATGTACCAAGCACCTTCAGCTCATGTGAAAAACGTAACAAAACTTCATTATATGTGAAGCAAGAAACAAAAGGCAATCCACTTTTTTTTTCCGGCTTGCCTCTGGACTGAAGCTGGATTTTTGGCTCACCTTCGATCAAAATTGTTTCTTCTATGACAGGATCCAAAATCTGAGAAAATGTAAGTGCTAAAAATTACATTGAAGGAGGGGAAGCAAAAGGTAGAGAAAATGTAAGTGCAAGAAGTTACAACTTTGGTTTGCTTATGTAGGGGTTAAATATCGCACCCTTAGGTATCATGCGAAGGGATACTATCATAAGGGGGCGAACGTACTCGCACGTATATACTAGGATAGTTACGGCACGGGCTTTGATATGTTCTTGCTACCTGGTTTCACGTATGCATTTTAAATGAATCTAAATTTTGTACGCCCTACTATTCTAGAAAAAAGATACTATCAGTTTGGCTTGTTTTTAGGATAAAATGAAAAGTGATAATATCTCTTTTCAATTTCCAAAAAAAGAGTTACTATCAATTCAGCTTGCTTTTACGATAAAATGAAAAAAAAATGATATTATTTCTTTTTCGTTTCCAGAGATACTATCAGTTTATCTTGCTTTTTTTGGGATAAAATGAAAAGTGATACTATCTCTTTTCGATTTTCCAAAAAACGAAGGGAGTAACTTGTAACTGGTTTCACTTATGCATCTTAGAAGAAAATTTGTTGTTGTATCTTATCTAGCCCAACCAATCAAGGGCCTGTTAACTCTCGGTACCGTGTACATCCTACATGGGATCATAATTTTTTGGGGCAAGTATAATATGGATGTCGGTCTCTATGTCCACTACTCGGTAAAGTATTCCATATATCTTCACTGTTCCTTCCTGCATTTTACTAATGATAAGTTTCTAATGCACATTTTCGTAACAACCTAGCAAAAAACCTTCTAAGCTAATATTATACAATTATCTGCTTTATTTTGAGTATTGATTTTGAAGTCCAGTGGACTAAATTCTCCGCTAGTCCACCGGACGCCTCGAACAATTTTTTTTCATAGTCGTCCTCGACCTCCATCCAAGCCATAATATGTATATATTAAGTGACCGTTAGTGTTATACTTGAAGTCTATAATTCTAATGTGCTAACTGCAATATGGGGTACTTTTAGTTTAGGATTTTCTCTCAACTGATAATGTATTTTCTTGGCATATTAGACTATAGTGATCGGCATCCATGTACTAAACTCCGGAGCAACATATAGCACAGCAAGTGTGGCCGAACTTGTTTTCGAATTTCCATATTCTCACCGGTATACTGTATATTTCAGTCTCCTGCTAGCTAACTTTTTCTTTCTCTAACTCCATAATGTTTCTCCTTTGTGTATTTTTTGCTACATAAACGGATGATGTTTTTGCAACGTAACTTTCGCATAATGTCTCTGCACGGTAAACAGAACTTGTGATCTGATTTGATATTTTTTGAGCTAGAGATATTTAATTTTCTATAAGAATGTTATCCTAGTTTTTATTGATTTCAAATATAGTGTGATTTTCAAATTTCACAACCATTGCAGGTAGAAGAAAGCACACCATGCTTGCAAATCTGAAGTGAAATTTGTTATTTTTAAAATACATTTGGGTGCAAGGGGGAAATCTCAAGTAACATCAGGAGGACGTATAACCCTACAGACATCCCATTTACTCAAATTAGAAGAAAATACATCAACATCGAGTGTGCTTCTCTCCCATTGGCACAGTTTCGCAATTTTTTTTGTTGATGCAGAATGTCCCTGATGTTACTTGAAATTTCTCTCTTACTTGAGTCCGAACCAAACAAAGTGGGATAATCCTAAAGCACGGCTTGAAAAACAATACTTGGTGCCTGAGTAAAAGACGTAGAGCACAACAGTAGGTGTGGTCACCAAAGATAACAGTGGTGTAGTATTGTTCTAGTTTGTGAATGAGAAATATGAGAAACGAATGTGATCAGAAGGGAAACTATCGTAAGTTTTATATAAGCCAAACCTTAGGAGTTAGCTATCAATTATCATAAATGTAAATATTTTAGTAAATCTTGAGAATCTTTAATGGGTATGAATGATTTTTTTCTAGTGAATCTGTAACCGTTCTCATAATACATGGGAATCTGTAACGGTTTTAGCTACCAATTATCATAAATGTAAATATTTTAGTAAATCTTGGGAATCTTTAATGGGTATGAATGATTTTTAGCTATCAATTATCATAAATGTAAATATTTTAGTAAATCTTGGGAATCTTTAACGGGTATGAATGATTTTTGCTAGTGAATTTGTAACCGTTCTCATAATATTTGTAACCGTGCTCATAATACATGTGAATCTGTAACGGTTTTAGCATTAAAGTTGAATATTAACTCCAGAAGAAGAATTTTTTTTTTTAAATTGTGCGATCTCATCGTGGCCGTCCTTTATGTGCCTAAACTGTATATCTCAAAACACACATTAGTTGTTCCATCTTGACCGTCCTTTATGTGTCCAAACTGGTGAGAACCGTCGATACGGGAAAACACCATTGTCCCTTATAATATAGATTCCGGATGACGAGGCTGATGACGTCATAAGGTCACGAGTAAAGTGTGAATTCAGTGCGAAGTTCCACGAGCATGTGCGAGAAAATCCAAATGTAAGCGTGCGAGGACGTCTCTCGACAAACCCGGAAATAGGGGCTTTATTAGCTGTCCTCCACTATGTAAAACTCCTATATATAGGACCAACTACCACTGTGTTGAGAGAGAGAGAGAGATCTTTTTGAGAGTACAGATAGAACTTTAAGAAGGGTTTTACTTTACTTCTTTGTATTGATTTCTAAACTTAATAAAATCCTTCCAAGTGTTCTTCATGATGATTTCCTAGTTTATTGTATAGATTATCTAAGGGGTGTAGTAGTAGGATTTTCTGCTACCACATTTTGGCGCTAGAATACAGCTCGTGATTGGGATTATACCTGTTTGTGAAAGTTTTAAGTTGATTTTTTGAAAAACTTCGTATTGTCCTTTTTTTTGTGAAAGAGTTCGATTATTTTCTCAAAATTTCGACGTTTGGATTCACTCATTTAAAACTCAATTTTCATTTAGGAAGGAAGTTTTGGATTTGCATAAGCTTAGGGTTTGTTATTTCAGGAACACAAAATGGCGAGACGAACATCTGCAGGAGAAAATACAGCATCGATTAGGAGGAGTAGAAGAATTGCATGTAGAATAAGAGGCGAAATTGCAGAGACATCAAGAATGGGAGAGAGGAACAATAGACCTCAACCGATCAGATCTCAGATCCGACATGAACCAAGGGAGAACTACCAAAGAAATCTTGATGAAGTAAGTGTTCACACTACGGATACAGAAACCGCAGAAGAAAATGAAGAGGGAACACAGGAGGAAGGAGCAGTAGGATAAAATGAAGACAACATGAGAACTAAGGCAGGGATTGGCATAGTAAAGAAGAAGAGAAGAGGAACTACGTGCGAACTTGACGCGAAAAAATGATGAGCTTAGAGTGGAAAATCAACAATTATAAGAGTAAAGGTCACAATCACGATTGATGTGTTTTCAAAGTTGTTGTAGTAAAAAAAAATAGAGTTCGTTCAAGACTTGTGAAGGTTGTGCTTTTAGATTTAAATTTTAAAACTAAAGAAAATAAAGCAAATTAAAACTGATTATATTAGAGAGACCGGGGTTCAGGATTTCAGCATTCACCAAAATTCATGTAATTTAATGTTAATTTTTATCATGCAATTCTAGACAATATAACTCCAATCAAAAGAAATTGTGATTCTAATCATTTCCTAAATTAGATTTTCAAAACATCAATTGTTAATCGCAAGAATGAAGTATCAAAAGCCCTAAACTAAGCATACTTCATCAAGATAAAACACAACTAATTAATAAAAATCATTACTCAATTTTCATTCGGTGCAAATAATCATAAAAGAATTGCATAAATAAATTCAAATAAATTTTACCACATAAATTTTGGAAGAATGACTTCCTCCATCGCCCCGGAAGATTGGGTTTAGCTCATCATTGTGAAAACGCGCTCAAAAGTTGATTTCATTGCTCAAAGTGTTTACAAATGATGAATTGGAGAAAAACTATTAAAAATCGGGTGTTTGCAACGTTTTTAATTGTTGCAAAACACTGTTACATAAAACGATAAAAGCCAACTGTCGTTGTTCAGCTTCTACGACCCCCGCCTGTGTGTCGTTATCACTGTTGATAAACGACTGTCTTCGTGAGTCTGTTCTTCGTGTTCTTCAGTTCTGCAGCAGCAGAAATGGTGTTCTCTGCAACTTGATTTTTTCGGCTCTGTGATGCTCTGTAACTCTCCCAAACTCCCCAGCCCCTTTCTCTGATACCTCAAGACCCTTTTTATACTCCACAGCGACAGAAATCTTCGCTCATTACTCCGGAAAATCTTTCCATAGCTCGGCAGTAAATAAAAAATAATCTCGGACAGTTTTCTTTCCTTTCTCGCCTCTTCATGCGTCTGCAGCTGTATGATTCGTGAAAAATATCCTTGCTTAGATGGTGCACGCTTCTTCAGCATGCCAAATCAATCCAGGCACGGAGTAATCCTGTGAACATCTCTTTCCATGCACACGCTTCTCTGTTTCCTTCTCGCCGAGAATCCAGCCAATTTTAATCGATCAAATAACTAATGATAGTTTTGTTGGGACATATCACAACTACCCAACAAATTTCATCCCTTTAATCTACCCAGAACTCCTTCAAACTTCGATCGAAAATCACTCATTTATGTTCTTCATTTTCCCGCCAAAACCAGAATTTGAATGATGAGGATGGTGTCCCCCTAACCAAAACGGGTGCGCAAACAGCAGGAGCCCAACTAAGATGCCCCTTATAAATTGAGGTACCCCTTATCCAAAAGTGATATTCCGAATAACACGTGTCCTCCGGGTGCTTTAGACAACTTTTCGAGCTGATTTTTCCAAAAATATTTATTTCCAAAAAAATACCTACACAAAAAAAAAAAACCATAATAAGTACGAAAACGAGTACTAACAATACGAAATATTTAGGACAAATTAGACACATAATTGCGTCTATCAAATACCCCCAAACTTATTATTTGCTAGTCCTCGAGCAAAACTAATCTAGAAAATAAAAAAGACTACACTTAGCACGTGCAGCAAGCCGTTAAACCACCAGGTGGCCCTAGTGGCAGAGTGTTGTCTCCGGAGGGTTTACCAGAGGTGTACCCCCACAAAACCATTACTCCAGACCCTAGCTATCTACGCATAACCTTGGAAGGCACTAAAGAATCTCCTTGGTTGGCATACTCTCATTGACTATAGGAGGAAGTACCCTGATGCGAAATTCCAATTGTTGTACACGAGTTTGCACTCAGCATACTAAAATTCATATATAAGTGACAGAGCTCTACTCAGATAGTTTCTGTACATCATAACCGGAGTCAACCAATCACATGGAAAGATTAAGAAGATGGATAAATAGATGGTTAAAAGTGAACGGTGTTTTCCATATCTGTCTGAAGGCCTCTGCCAAGGTGAACCTATCCTAATGGACTGAGATATCGGTCTGACTAATATCAACACAACTGGCATATACAAGGGGACTAGTGGTCGATAAACCTAACTCTAGGTCAACACAACTGGCATATACAAGGGCACCAGTGGTCGACTTTATTGAATTTATTCCAGATGGTCTAATAGTCTGGTCTCATTTTTTATTTTATTTTGGTATCTCAATCACTCTATTCCACCCTAGAAAAGGTAACAACTTGAATCATGTGCCCCACCAAATCACTTTAAAAAAATAAAAACAGAAGGATTAGGATTCAGCGAGATATGACGAAACTACCATGTTTTTTTTTAATTCTAACACATGAGCTCTGTGCTTTTATGAATAGACTCTTTAGATGTTTCCATCTAATCAGATTGGTTCCTCAACTCCTACAACCAAGATGTTCCCATCCACTTAGATTGGTTAGTGCCAACCTTAATAAGCATAAATTTCTGGGCTCTGGAGTTTATTTATTGCAACTAAAGGCTAACAAAAAGTTTCTTCCCCACCCCCAAACTTAAATCTAACATTGTCCTCAATGTTTCTAATGAAAGAGCAATACCAAACAGTAAAGTAACATGAGGAATTAGTAAAGAGAGAAGTCGGAAAGATAGTACCTGGGTGAAGAGAGAAATCAAAAACTAATATACAACATACAATCGCCTCGATGGTCAATCAAGGGTAAACAGGGTCCTCCAGAGGGACCTCCTCAATATCACCTGTATGAAAGGGTTCTAAAAAGGGTTTCAATCTCTGACCGTTAACCTTCGAAGAACTACTACCAGCCGGTGTCTCGATTTCAACAGCTCCATGAGGAAAGATAGTGCGAACAATAAAAGGACCCGTCCACCGAGAACGTAACTTCACAGGGAAAAGATGCAAGCGGGTATCATACATAAGAACTTTTTGACCTGGAGAAAACGACTTTCTTAAGATATTTCTATCATGCACAAGTTTCATTTTGTTCTTATACTCCTTAGCACTATCGTAAGCATCTCTACGAATCTCTTCCAACTCATTGAGCTGGAGTTTCCTATGGGCTCCTGTTATAGTTTTGAAAGTGGTAATAAAAGTTCGTTGCTCGGACTTGTAAAGATTTAAAAATGAAAATATATACACAATATTTGTCACAATGGACGAGAGGTACTGGGACTAGGATTCCGCCAATTTCATTTCTTAAGGTTCAAATAATAATTCTTTTATCAATAATAGCTCAAAAAATATATTAAATATATCGACTCTAATTTTTTTGCCAAGATTGATTCTCAAAACATTGATTGTAAGTCCTAAGCATAATGTATCAAAACACTTAAGCCAAGCATACATCATCAAATTAAATAACAACCAATTAATTCAAATCATATTTCAATTTTAAATTAATGCAAAAGTCATAAAAAAGAATTAAATGAAATTACCCCAAGTATGAAGTTTGGCCTCCTCCGTCGTCCCAGTGTTGGGTTTTAGCTCATCATGGTGTAATTCATCTCAAAATATATTATTATTGCTCAAAAAGTTGTTTACAAATGATAAAAATGAGTAAAACAATTGAACAGAAAAATCGCAACAGAAATAACTGTTGCAAAGGCGCTGTTCAGCTGTTACAAAATGAACGATAAATGATAACTGTTGTTGTACGAAGAACTACGACCCACGCGTGTGCGTCTTAGACACTGTTGATAAACGACTGCTTCTGCGAGTCCGTTCTTCGTGTTCTTCATCTTCATCAATGGCAGCAGCAGCAGCAGAGAGAAATCATGGTTCTCGATCTGCAGCGTTCCTTCTCTCCTCCCAACTCTCGACAGCCTCTCTAGTACTCCCAGGGAACATATTTATACACCTACAGCTCGTTGAATCTCCCTCAATTACTCCATATAATTCTCTTTAACTCGGCAGTAAAGAAAAATATTCTTGGGAATATTTTCTTTCCATTCTTGCTCTGGTACGCATAGATTTCCATCCTGGTCACTCTAGAAGTGCTTAAACACGACCCAAAACGTTTCTAGAGCCCTCATGCATGAGAAGAACACGCTCAAATCTTCTCCAATCCCGTGTCCAACCCGTGTTTCCCTGTTTTGCTTCCGTGAATTGTCCAGCTAATTATGGCCAAATTTGATCGAACTAAAAGCCCAAAACGTGTTCCTTAACCTATATCACATCTTCCTACCAAGTTTGAGCCATTGAATCGCACCACAACACCTTCATTTTGTCGATTGAAATTCTGCCAGTTGATGAACCAATTTTCCCGCCAAAAAGTTTATTTGAATTTGAGAAGAAGGTGCCCCTTATCCAGAGTGCTGGGGTGCGAATAGTAATTTGGGTGGAAATAGTAATTTTGGGGTGGAAATGATAATTTTTCTGGGATCCTCCGGTACATTTCTGGGACGTTTCCGGTGCATTTCTGGGGTGCCTTTCAGTGCATTTCTCCGGGGTGTAAAACATTACTTATTGAGCAACTCTTTCTACACAAGGGGTATTTCTCCAAAAACACCTAAACAAACATAAAAACACCACAATAAGCAAAAATGGGTACTAACAAAATACACAAAAGAGATGAAAATAGACACATAAATGCGTCTATCAGCTCCTGCCTTGTCGAGTGAAAAATTTAGCTGTTTAACAGCCCAATAAGCTCTATGTTCTAACTCAACAGGTAAGTGACATGACTTTCCATAAACAAGCCGATAAGGCGACATTCCAATGAGGGTCTTAAACGAAGTACGGTAAGCCCATAAGGCATCAGTAAGCCTATACGACCAGTCTTTCCGATTAGGACTAACTGTTTTCTCTAATATACGTTTTATCTCCCTATTGGAAACTTCTACCTGACCACTAGTCTGTGGATGATACGGGGTAGCTACCTTATGTGTAATACCATATTTCTTCATCAAAAGCCTAAAAGGTCCATTACAAAAGTGCGACCCTCCATCACTAATTATAGCTCGCGGTGTACCAAAACGTGTAAGTATATTATTTTTCAAGAACTCAATCACAACCCTATGGCCATTTGTTTTACACGCAGCCGTCTCAATCCACTTAGATACATAGTCTACAGCGACAAGGATGTATAAGTTACCAAAAGAATTAGGAAACAGACCCATAAAGTCAATACCCCACACATCAAAGACCTCAACAACTAAAATAGGGTTCAAGGGCATCATGTTCCTACGAGATATGTTCCTAATTTCTGGCAACGTTCACAAGTCGCACAGTAACTGTGGGAGTCTTTAAACAACGAAGGCCAATAGAATCCACACTGCAATATCTTAGCAGCAGTTTTCTTAGCACTAAAGTGACCCCCACAAGCATGATCATGACAAAAGGAAATAATACTGGACTGGTCACTCTCAGGTATACATCTCATAATAATCTGGTCTGGACAATACTTAAACAAATAAGGATCATCCCAAAAGAAGTGCTTAGCCTCAGCTAAAAACCTAGAACGATCTTGTTTACCCCACTGTTGGGGCATTCGACCAGTAACAAGATAGTTCACTATATTTGCATACCAAGGTAATCGGGTAACAAAGAACAATTGTTCATCAGGAAAGCTATCACTTTTAGGAAGGGAATCATCAGGGGAACTAACAACTAGCCTAGACAAGTGGTCTGCTACAACATTTTCGGCACCCTTTTTGTCTCTAATGTCTGGAAAAAACTCTTGCAACAAAAGGATCCACCTAATCAATCTAGGTTTTGTATCCTTCTTAGACAAAAGATATTTCAAAGCAGCATGATCAGTATATATGATGATCTTAGAACCTAAGAGATAGGGTCTAAACTTGTCTAAGGCAAACACAATGGCTAACAGTTCCTTCTCAGTAGTGGTATAGTTCAACTGGGCATCATTCAGAGTTTTGCTAGCATAGTAAATCACATGAAGTAATTTTTTTCTCGCTGACCTAGCACAACACCAATAGCATAATCTGAGCATCACACATGATCTCAAAGGGTAGGTTCCAGTTGGGTGCCTGGACTACTATGGGGGGTGGTAATTCTTAAGCTTCTCAAAAGCCTCTAAACAAGCATCATCAAAGACAAACTTAACATCTTTTGCAAGCAAATTGCAAAGAGGTCTAGAAATTAAGCTAAAATCCTTAATGAATCGACGAGATAAAAACCTGCATGCCCTAAGAATGACCTAATATCTCTTACGGTTTTTGGGACCTGTAAAGTAATAAGGTCAACTTTGGCTTTATCTACCTCTATACCCTTAGAAGATACGATATGCCCTAAAACAATTCCTGAACGAACCATGAAGTGACATTTCTCCCAATTAAGCACTAAATTCTTTTCCTTACACCTAGTCAACACTAGTGACAAATGATGCAAGCACTCATCGAAAGACGAACCAAACACTGAAAAATCATCCATAAAGACTCTAAGAACCGTTCTACCATGTCAGAAAATATGCTCATCATGCAACGCTGAAAAGTCGCAGGGGCATTACAAAGCCCGAAAGGCATGCGTCTATACGCAAAGGTACCAAAGGGACAGGTAAAAGTGGTTTTCTCCTGGTCTTCTGGGGCAATAACGATCTGATTATATCCAGATAGCCATCTAAAAAGCAGTAGTGTACATATGTCCTAGTCCAGCTAATCTCTCTAGCATCTGGTCGATGAAGGGAAGGGGAAAGTGGTCCTTCCTAGTGACCTTGTTCAATTTCCTATAGTCAATACAAACACGCCAACCCGTGGTCACTCGGGTCGGGATTAACTCATTGTTATCATTCTGGACTACAGTAATACCGGATTTCTTGGGAACAACCTTAACGGGGCTGACCCACTTACTGTCTTAAATGGGGTAGATAATGCCTGCATCTAACAACTTAAGGACCTCGTTTCGAACTACCTCTTTCATATTAGGGTTTAGTCGACATTGCATCTCCCTAGAAGGTTTGGTATAACTCTCTAAATAGATCTGATGCATACAAATAGTGGGACTTATACCCTTAATGTCAGCTATGGTCCACCCTAAAGCTTCCTTGTTGTTTTGAAGGACGGTTACTAGCCTACTTTCCTGGTTACTATCCAAGACAGAAGAAATAATCACAGGTAAAGTCTTAGACGAGCCTAAAAACCTATATTTCAGGGAATCTGGCAATGGTTTTAGGTCCAACTTAGGAGGCTCTTCTAACGAAGAAACTAGGGTAGACTTAGAAACTGGTAGTGGTTCGAACTTAGGTTTTCATTCATTACTAGTATCTAACAAAGTGGTTGAATCTAACAAATCATTCACCTCATTAATCACATTATCATCATCAAAATCAATCCCAAAGTGAGCTAGGCATTTCTCTAATGGATCTTTTAACAAAGTGTTTGGTAATGACTCCTCGACTAATGTTCCTATCATGTTCACCTCTTCTATGTTCGAGTCATCTAGTTCAGAGGGTAGATTACTAATATTAAAAATGTTCAGCTCAATATTTATATTACCAAAAGACAATTTCATAATACCATTTCGACAGTTAATGATCGCATTGGATGTAGCTAAAAACGGGTGACCTAAAATTACCGGTATCTGGTTCTCTGGGTCAGGGACAGGTTGGGTATCTAGGATAACAAAATCCACTGGATAAATAAACTTGTCAACCTCTATGAGAACATCCTCGATCACACCACGAGGAATTTTAACGGACTTATCAGCTAACTGAAGTGTCATCTGGGTAGGTTTCATCTCACCGAGTCCTAGCTTAAGGTACACATGATATGGCAGTAAGTTCACACTAGCTCCTAAGTCAAGCAACGCTTTCTCAACACGGTATTTACCTATTGTGCAAGAAATGGTAGGGGACCCTGGGTCTTTATACTTAGGAGTAGTGGTATTCTGAATAATAGAACTCACGTGACTAGCTAAAAAGGCTTTCTTCTGGACATTAAGCTTTCGCTTTCGCGTACACATATCCTTGAGAAACTTGGCATAAGAGGGAATCTGCTTAATTGCATCTAGCAGTGGAAGGTTGATAGTTACCTGCTTAAAAACCTCCAATATATCATTAAAATTGGACTCCCTCTTAGTTGGAACTAGAAGCTGTGGGAATGGGGATCTAGGGACAAATCCGGGCTCAATATGACCCTCATTGGTCTATTTAGAGACTCTATCAGTCTCCTCAGTTTCTGGTTCAGAAGGGTGAACTACAACATGTTCACTATCAGTCATGGAAACCTTGTTGTCTATCACTCTACCACTCCTAAGGGTTTTAATAGCATTCACATGATCAGATGGTCTTTCACCTATTTCATTAATTCCTCTAGGGTTGGGTTGAGTCTGACTAGGAAACTTACCTCTTTCTCTTAAAGACTCATTTATCTGACTAACCTGGGTTTTCAACTCGGAAATAGCCTGAGAGTTAGCCTGACCTATTCTCTTATTTTCTTATAAACCTTGAGCAACATATTGCTGAAACTGCACAGTGTTACGAGTTAACAAAGCAAGAGACTCTTCTAAACTCATAATCTTCTTATCTGAAGGGTTCTGAAACTGTGCCAGAGCTGAAGGATTCTTAGTGTAGCCAAAACCTGGGAGAACCTGAGCATTACTAGACTGACCTTGATTCTGTCCCTTGGACCAAGAAAGGTTTGGATGGTTTCTCCAGCCAGGGTTATAGGTTTCTGAATATGGGTCAAACTTCTGTCGGTTATCAAACCTAGTGTTGTTATAAAGAGCATTGGATTTCTCTTCAACAGCATGGCCTTCCCAAAAACACTCATTTCTTCCACTACTACCACTAGAATGACCTCATTCTAAGGCTTCTAACCTTTTGGCTATAGCTGCTATTTTGGCATCTGACTCATGAGATCCTTCTACCCTATTGTTTTCTGGGGTTCCCTATTATTTTCCCATTGTTGGATCTTATCGGCGATTTCATTCAAAAATGTCATCGCTTCATCAACAGTTTTATTCTCAAACCCACCTGTGCATAAGGACTCAACCATGGTTGTTGTTGAATAATCTAAACCCTCGTAGAGGATACGAACTAACCTAACCTTCTCCAAACCATGATGAGGACATTGAGATATCAAGTCATTGAACCTTTCTAAGTACCTATATAAAGATTCTCCCTCTTGTTGGGCAAAAGTACATATTTGTGTACTAATAGACGATGTTTTATGCCTTGGGAAAAAATTATGTATAAAGGTAGAAGTAAGTTGGTCATAGGTTTCAATTGACTCAGAGTCCAAACTATACAGCCAAGATTTGGCTTTATCTTTTAAGGAAAAGGGGAATAACCTAAGTTTCAACGCATCATCACTTAGGTTTTTAATTTTCAGAGTACTACAAACTTCCTCAAATTCCCTAACATGAAAATAGGGGTTCTCATTCTCCTTCCCTAAAAACATTGGGAGCATCTGTAAAGTCCCAGGTTTTAGTTCATAATTTGCCTCGGTTTCATCTAACTTGATACAAGACGGACGAGAGGTCCTAGTTGGGTTTAACAAAGCTTTCAAATTTGCCATTTCTGGCACTACCAAAGGACTAGGGGTACTTTCCTCACGAAGAGACAGATTCTCAAAACTGAAGTTTCCAAAAACGGGGCTCTCAAAAGAAGAGTCTTCGATCTCCCCGCCTTCACAAGAAGAACTACTAGGTTTGTCACTAATCAAACGACCTAGAGTGTTTCTTTTCCAGGTACGTTTAAAAACTTCGGGCATACACTAGAAAAACAAAATCAAAAAGAAAAGTCCTAAAAATGAAGGGATGTTCTATGCAAACAAAAACAAGGATGACTCCACCACAGCAAACCTACTGATTTCTAGCAAACAAAAAGCATGATGGCTCCACTTAGATTGTTTCTAGACCATCTTCTAATCCTTCGAACGGGAATTCGTTACAATTTAAGCAAACCCCTCTAGAATCAATCCGAGTCAAAGTAAGTTGAATAGAGGCGAGGGAAGCTCGGTGGAGCTTTGATACCCAAGGCCTCACCGTATTACAAGGCGGCGCAGTCACGCATTCAACTTATAGAAACCGTCAAGAACTTCGAAGTATCCTTAAAAGAGTAACCAATATTTTTCGAATGAATTTCCTGTTAAGCTCTCTTTATAGTCAAAATTTTAGGCTTAGGTTCGCGTTTAGTGTCGTTTTCCTAAGGCGGGCAAGAAGAGAACGGTGATGAAATTCGAACCCTTATCTTGTATGGCCAGTCCTTTCCCTTTACTAGGAAATTAAAGAAGCCGTTTTCAAGTCCTCAACATATATGCATACGAAGGAAGACAGTAACTCGCTGACAGGGGATTCGCGAGTGTTTTGACAAACTTACCTCCCGTACCAGACGGGGGATGAACCTTTGTAGTCGACTCGGGCCACGACTCCTATGTCATGTACGAACTCGAGGGGCCGAGGTGATATCGTAATCACCGTCCTTCTCTGCAAACAGTTTATATTTGCCCTTCCGTAGGGTTTAAAAATAATGTCCCAAAATTTAAAGTCCAAAGTCCAAAAATATAAAGTGCAAAAGAAAAACAAAGTCTAAAAAAATAAAAATCTACAAAAATAAAAATGTCTTCTTTTTTTTTCTCTCTCTTTTTTTATATAAAAAAAATCTTCTTCTTTCGCTCCTTTCGCCTTTCCTTTTACTCCAGTCTTTAAGTATTCACCAAAAGCTTTGGCAAAATTTTCTTTCAGTCCAAATTCCAAAATCTGAAAGAAAAATACAAAAACCCAAAAACGTAAAGAAGAACAAATAAAATAAAAACCTAACAAAAAAAATCTAAAAACTCTAGCCTAAAAACAAGTCCGCGTCGGCGGCGCCAAAAATTGATGTGTTTTCAAAGTTGTTGCAGTAAAAAAAAAATAGAGTTCGTTCAAGACTTGTGAAGGTTGTGCTTTTAGATTTAAATTTTAAAACTAAAGAAAATAAAGCAAATTAAAACTGATTATATTAGAGAGACCGGGGTTCAGGATTTCACCATTCACCAAAATTCATGTAATTTAATGTTAATTTTTATCATGCAATTCTAGAAAATATAACTCCAATCAAAAGAAATTGTGATTCTAATTATTGCCTAAATTAGATTTTCAAAACATCAATTGTTAATCGCAAGAATGAAGTATCAAAAGCCCTAAACTAAGCATACTTCATCAAGAGAAAACACAACTAATTAATAAAAATCATTACTCAATTTTCATTCGGTGCAAATAATCATAAAAGAATTGCATAAATAAATTCAAATAAATTTTACCACATAACTTTTGGAAGAATGGCTTCCTCCATCGCCCCGGAAGATTGGGTTTAGCTCATCATTGTGAAAACGCGCTCAAAAGTTGATTTCATTGTTCAAAGTGTTTACAAATGATGAATTGGAGAAAAACTATTAAAAATCGGGTGTTTGCAACGTTTTTAATTGTTGCAAAACACTGTTACATAAAACAATAAAAGCCAACTGTCGCTGTTCAGCTTCTACGACCCATCTGTGTGTCGTTATCACTGTTGATAAACGACTGTCTTCGTGAGTCTAATTTTCGTGTTCTTCAGTTCTGCAGCAGCAGAAATGGTGTTCTCTACAACTCGATTTTTTCGGCTTTGTGATGCTATGTAACTCTCCCAAACTTCCCAGCCCCTTTCTCTGCTACCTCAAGACCCTTTTTATACTCCACAGCGACAGAAATCTTCGCTCATTATTCCGGAATATCTTTCCATAGCTCGGCAGTAAATAAAAAATAATCTCGGACAATTTTCTTTCCTTTCTCGCCTCTTCATGCGTCTGCAGCTTTATGATTCGTGAAAAATATCCTTGCTTATATGATGCACGCTTCTTCAGCATGCCAAATCAATCCAGGCACGGAGTAATCCTGTGAACATCTCTTTCCATGCACACGCTTCTCTGTTTCCTTCTCGCCGAGAATCCAGCCAATTTTAATCGATCAAATCACTCATGATAGTTTTGTTGGGACATATTACAACTACTCAACAAATTTCATCCCTTTAATCTACCCAGAACTCCTTCAAACTTCAATCGAAAATCACTCAGTTCTGTTCTTCATTTTCCCGCCAAAACCAGAATTTGAATGATGAGGATGGTGTCCCCCTAACCAAAAAGGGTGTGCAAATAGCAGGAGCCCAACTAAGATGCCCCTTATAAATTGAGGTACCCCTTATCCAAAAGTGAGAGTCCGAATCACGTGTCCTCCGGGTGCTTTAGACAACTTTTCGAGCTGATTTTTCCAAAAATATTTATTTCCAAATAAATACCTACACACGCACAACACACCATAATAAGTACGAAAACGGGTACTAACAATATGAAATATTGAGGACAAATTAGAAACATAAATGCGTCTATCAACGATCCAGAACAACACGTGCGAGCTCGAGATAGAGAACAAGCAGGAATACCACTAGGAGAAGTAGATCTGAGCACGAAGATAATACACAGGGACAATTTATGGAATAGTTTGGATGACAATTTTCAGGTGAATGAAAACTCGCAGGAGGAGCGCGAACGCCGTTGCATAGAAGATCGATATGTACAAGTGGGTGAGAATGAACCCAGGCGAGGACGTCGTAGAGAAGGAAGACCAGAGCGAAATGGAGAATACAACCGCACGAATGATGAATCAGAGCAAGATAATGACGCAGAAAAAGAAAGGATGATACTTTATGGAAGAGAGATGCTGAGACGGCAAAATGAGAGGGATAGAGCTGCACATGAGCACGCAAGAAATAAAAAGGAGAGGAAAAGAGAAAGAAGATCCAATGAAGAACGACAAGAACTAGAAGAAGCCATACGACAAAGCAGGCACGAAAACAGATTGAGGCAAGCCCGGTTGAAAATACCAAGGAAATATCAAGAAGAAGACATATTCCCAAATGGCAAAATTTTAAGAGAAATAGCAAACCTAAGAGAATTGGTAACAAAAGGGAGAGATGGAGGAAGGAGGCAGCTAGAAGAAGCAATAGAATAAGCAGCAAGAAAACCCTTCACGTGGCAAATACAATCAGTAACAATACCAAGAAAGTGCACGCTACCCACGTTTCCTAGCATCTTTGATGGATCTACATGTGCGATCCAACATATTAATACATACATCTTAGCTTTGTTACAATATGAGGATAACGACGCGGTCCTATGCAAGTATTTACCAGTGAGCCTCGCAGGAGAAACCTTGAAGTGGTTCGATGGACTGCCAGTAGGTTCAATAAGGTCATTCGAGCATTGGCAGAGTTTATTCTTGGGAAAATACATCAGCAGCAGTATGCTAAATCCAGGAATTGAAAAAGCATTCAGCCTACGAAGGAGAACGAACGAAAACCTGTGGGATATAACCAATAGATGGAGGAAAATGAACAGCGAAATGGCAGGGCGAGTGGATGAAAGAAATCTCATCTTAGCATTCATCAATGCATTGTTTCCAACTGACTTGTTGTTCACACAGCTGTTCAGAATAAAAGACAAAATGACGATGGCGGAGCTGCGCGAATACCAGGAAGAGTATATCGCTCTTGAAGAAAAGATGAGAGATTTTGAGTCCTACCAGTTGCAGTCGCGAGCGAAAGAATAGGAAATGCAAGTCTATTACCAAGGATGAAGAACACTATTGCGAGAACTTCACAGGGAAGCAAAGAGAAGTTAATCGTAGAAAACCAACAAAAGCAGTTAGCCATGAGTAGCAGAGACCAAGAAATGTATGAGCAAGAATACAGAGAGTTGCAATATAATAATCATGGAGGAAACAACAAAGTCGCAAGATACGACAATCATGGAGACGGATATGGAGGAAATAAGAGGTATTACAATCAGGGCGTGAACTACAGAGCCCATGAGGAGGTCAGGATGCCTCCTCTTAACACAACAGTGGACAAAGTCTGGGAAGCTATTATATTAATTGAGGAGATAACACCACCACCTAATCTAGGGCAAGAACCACCATCTGGAAGAAGAAGTAAAGAATTCTGCGCTTATCATCGTTTTCATGTCCATACAACGAATCACTGCAAGAACATACAATGAATCATATTAAGAATGATTGGACAAGGAAAGCTTAACCACTTCCTAGCTACACCACTACCCTCGCCACCACCATCGCAACCAACAACAGGTGGACAGACGTCAGGAGCGGACAAAGGAAAAAATACCTTTCTGATAGAAGTGGGAGCGAATGCCAAGAATCTACACTGTAACTCAATAATACACTCATTCAAAAGTATAGAAGACTTCCACGACAATGTGTTAAGTCGCGTATTTGAAAGGGATGCTGAAGGGAAGGAAATAATGAACCTAGCGAAGATACCAAAACTCAAAGAATGGCAGAAGCAACCAATCACATTTAGCACGGAAGAAGTATATGGAGGAGGCGAAATACATGAGAGTCCCATGGTGGTTAAGTTAGAGATAATACCAAAAGAAAAGCCGGACAAGGAAGAAGGTTAAGAGGATCTCACATGGGCGATAAATAGGATACCATCTGATTTTGGGAGCTCGGTGGATATTTTTTTTATCATACATATAAGACAACGGGAGGAAAAGACGAAGATTTGATTCCTTCAACTTATAAAATATACGGCTTCAATGGATCCTCCAACAATCCAAAGGGAGAGATTACCATGTGAATCCCTCTTAAGACAATCTCTACAGAAATAACTTTTTGTGTCGTGGACGTCGAATCTCCATATAATGAATTAATTGGAAGACCGTGGTTACATAGCATTCTTGGTGTGGCTTCCACATATCATCATTGTTTCAAGTTTCAGTTACCAAAAGGTGTTGGAATCATCAGATGAGATGTTAATGAAGCGAAAACATGCAATGAAATTGATGTTGAGAAAAGTGAAATGCGTGCGAATAAGAAAAGAAATTGGAAGCGTGACGCAGAAGAAAGTAAGCGGTGCGAAAGATTGATGGTGAATTTCATAGAAAAAGAAAGAGAAGTTGATGACTATCATGAAGGTGGGGAATCTGGAATCTAAAAGGAGAACAAGGAAGGAACTAGTACAAGACAAATTCAGATGAGGACGGTCAAGATAGCAAAAAGGCATGAATACGCGAAGAAATCTGAAAGGGCAGAGTTCCAACCTGGAGGGTTAGTCATGAGAGAAGTACCACCATATCGCAAGCAAGAGAATAAGAAGAAAGGAAAAGTAACATGGACTGGACCTTATGTGGTGAAGAAATATGGTTGTAATGGGATGTACAAGCTAATGGAAAGAGATGGAAGAAATATGGAGAAAATGGAGAATGTGCTTTATAACAAGAAACATCTGAGGAAGTTTTACAGTTAGGACGCACGAAAAAACCAATTCAAGTTCTACCTATATGCGAAGTGGGTGAAGAAGTGAAAAGTGGTGAAGTAGCTAATAGATTATTATAAAGTATTAGTAAAGATATTCATGTTTGTGCGAATAAAGAAGAGAAAGGAAAATCAGAGTTGTACGAGAAAAGATTATTAATAGAAAAATTATATTCCTTCAATAACGAATACTCCTCACATGCAAGCAGAAAAATGAGGCAAAAATAAGACCTCCAAATTAAGACCTCGCTAGGGGGAAACAAAATTTAAAACCTCTAACTAGGGAGGATAGGTATCCAATTGTGGCGTGCACCCTAATTCGCACTTGTGCAATATGAAATATAAATAAGTCCTAACGCGCGTCATAATTGGGGAAAACCTAGTAATGCATGGATCAGGCGAAATCCATATCAACCCGTGAACCTGAGTCATGGATATTGGGGGCGAAATAAAATCCTATCCGGTAGGGACTCCTTAGTCGAAAGACTAAGGTACTAAGTTCTCTATCATGGAGTGTAGAAACTCGATCAGGGCACCACGGTACATGGTTGAGCCAAGGGTGCCGGGGGCATCTGGAGCGTACCTCGCCTCTCTTGGAAAGTCCTGGCTATGATACACTCGGTCCTCAAGATACCCCACTTAGGGTGCGGTCTCGAGAGAGACCGCGAAAACAACTGGTTGTTGCATCACTGGATGAGAGGAGCCCACCCCAACCCGGTAGGGATACGCCTCCTTGAAAGGACAACCAGGGGGAAGATAAGGACGACACCCTCCATTAGGGAGCTGAATTGTGTCAAAAGACGTCAATATCATGGGACTACAACTCAAACAAGAGTATAGACCTATCGTATTGATGCATAAAAAAATATCCTGCAGAGGCAATAATACGAAAGATGATAAGACGAGATCAATGGGTCGCTGCGCGAAAGCTAGAGACATCCTGCGATTACGTCGCACGACCAAAATGAATACCCCGAGGCAAAGATAAATTCTATTAACAGGGGAGGCAAATTAAGATCTCTAATTATGGAGGCTCAATAAGACCTCACGAACACACACAAAAGACCGCACTAACGTTATTTTTGCAGGATGAAATAAAAGCAGAGGCAAAGGTATGATCACACCATAAAGTACGAAGGTATTATTTTAAATTACTGATAGACACATTTTTGTGTCTAATTTGTCCTCAATGTTTTGTATTGTTGGTACTCGATTTCGTACTTATTATGGTATTTTATGTGTTTGTAGGTATTTTTGAGAAATAAACATTTTTGGAAAATTCGGCTCGAAAAGTTTCTCGGATCCCCCCGGAAAAGTACTAAAGGCACCCTCATTTTGGATAAGGGACACATCAAGGCGCTTCTGTTGTTAAAGACGCCCCTACTCTGGATAGGGGGCACCCCCTTCTTCTTCATTTGAAAATCATTTTCGGCGGGAAATATTTCATCACCACTGCACGAGATTTTGGGAAAGATTTCTGGGAGATTTTCATGGATATTATGCTGCGATTATGTTGTCACTTAATCAATAGGTCGCAGGACGTGTTTTTGGAAGGAAAACAAGGAATAAAATCTGCCCATGAATGGTTGTTGCGTTAAACAGGGTAACCAATATTCTCGGATTACGCTTGAGTTATAAGAGCATATTACGTGGGATTTAAGAGGACATATTCTCTAAAAATTTGTATCTATCCAATCCAGAGAGAGTTTGAAAAGTTTCGGACAACTCAGACGTGTATAGTAGAGGAAAGGAGAATAAAATCTCCTGAACTTTAATACGATATTTTCTGGTATTTACTCGATAGATTAATGGTCCTGTGGTGTATTTATAGCTGAGTTTGGAGTCAGATAAAGGAATGGAGAGTTAGGGGACGAAAAAGGGTGAGAAATAGAGTTGCAGAGCTTGTCTCTGCTGCTTCCATTAAAGAAGAGAACGAAGAACATAATACCCTAAAAAATTGTCGTTCATCTACAGTGAAAATGACACAACATTGAGGGTCGTAGTGCTACAGTGACAGTGACAAGTACCATATGTCGTTCTTTGTAACAGTTTGGTTTGTAATAATTATATTTGTTACAAACCCGGTTTTAATCATTTTCTCCCATTTTCATCATTTGTAAACCCTTTTTTTAGCAATAAATTATCCTTTCAGCGTGTCTACAATATGAGGAGCTAAAACCCATCACTGGGACGATGGAGGAAGCTGTTTTTCACCCATCTGGTAATTAAATTAATTCTTTTATAACTATGTGCATAGAATTTAATTTTTTTATGATTTCAATTAATTATTTGTTATTTTGTCTGATGTCGCATGATTAGTTTTGATTACTTTTGATGCGTCATGCTCACAACCTACAACTAATGTTTTATGAAATCTACTTTGGCAAAGAATAGAGTTAATATTTCTTTTTATTTTGAGATATAATTTCCTAGGATTAATTTCTGAACTACTGGAATATGAAAAACAGTGAAATCCCGAGTCCCATAAATTCTTCATCCTGTGACATATTTTGTATATATTTTATTATTTTTAGTATTTTCATATTTAATCCTATAATCAATCTCAACAAAGTCCGAGTGAACGACAACTTTATTTACCACTATCTAAAATCCCATCAATTACAAAGGTAACATGCATAACTGAGGATTTAACAGAGGCAATTGCACTCCTGCGAATAACAGAGGAAAGAATGGGATTATAAACACAATAAGAATATGTTATTCGCACTAGCATAACTTCCTCGTGTCAAACATGATAGAAGTCGTATGTTCTCACACGTGATAAACTCGTGCACATGTATTATTATATTCGTGGACATGATGGACTCACGCACATGTATTACTATATGATAAATTCACGCACATAGGTTATTATATTTGCTTCCATAAGTTACCCTGAAATAACACAAATTATTAGAAAGGAAAGCATTTTTCTTTTGGTAAACAGACAGGAGAAGGAGGGAGAAGCATAAAAAAGGGTGAAATCTATTAAAAGATAGAAGATACTCAGTATATGTACAAATAGGAAGGTATAATACAAATAATATAAAAGAATGAGAGAAGCAGACAACTACTTCTTGCCAGCATTATCTTCATCAAACTCAGAGTCATGATTTTCTTCATCAGGATCCTCATATTCAGCATCACTATCTGAGATTTCGGAAGTTTCTTCATTTTCTGAAGGAGCCTCAAACTCATAATGAGATAGGAAAGGACTGCGATGTTCAGAGCAAATCTCACCTACTTCCTCTTTAATAGCTCCTTCACGTATACGAATAACGTCATTGGATAAATTGGAAACGGTGTCTTTGAGCTTTTTCTTGAGTCGACGACTCTTGGTGTCACGAGCTACAAATTTCGCTTCCAACCTTTCAATTTCAGAAGAAGATTTTGCCTGTAAGCTTTCAATATCTCTCTGATACTTATTCTCCTTTTCAAGAAATTCCTTCTCAGCAGCTGCGAAAAGATAAGAACAAGGGTCAAAATCGCATGCACATAACTCAAGAGATAAAGCAGGGGAAAAATTATTAACAAAGACAATGAGAAACCTTCTTTTTCAGAAATGATGGTTTTAACCAGGGATGCATGGTCAGATTCTAAACTAACATTTGTAGCCAACCCCAACCTAGCATTATCAAGGACTCTAGCAGCCCATTCAAACTCAGTATCATTGTCTATTAGAAGACGAGAGCGAAGTTTATTTTCATGAGCGAGAAGAGCATACCTCTCACTTATGGCACAATCTCTTTCTATCTGAATCTTGAGTTGAGCCTCATGAAATATCTTCAAACCTTCGCACCATTAGCGGTTACCTGATCTTTCTCAGTTATAAGAGTATTCTTTTTGGCTTCTAAAATCCTAATTCTCTCTTTATCCTCACGGGCGCGACGTTGAAAGGTCTTATTAGAAATTAATAATGGTCTATGATCACAAATAAGGGCTTCGTATTTTAGCCTCAATTCCTTCCAGCTAAGATTCTCTAGACCACGCATGGGGAAATTGTCCACCGAGGCGTTAAGAAGATCTAAAAGGGCATCATTATCATCAGGAAGTCTAGCCTCCTCTTCGGTTAAGTTATAAAGCTCTGCAGGTTTAAGTAATTGAAAAAATATGAAGACACAACAAAAGTTCACAAGGTATGAGGGAGCGAAAAGAAACACACCTACTAACTGATTGTTCCTCTGACGAAGAGTATCTGCCTCCTGTGTCTTACTCAAAACACTAGTGGAAAATAGGGTTTTCTTGACCCACATCAAAGACCCTCACTACTGGTCAACGACCTGTTGACCATTAAAGACCGTCTCGGATACAGTAAATTTCCGGAGCACATCCCGGAGCCTTAGAAATGGTCGTTCAATTAACGATGGTATTTATCTCGTTCATGTCGTCCCTCTCTCTCCAATAGTTCATTTGCAGAGAAAAGACCCAGACACCATTAAAATTTCTCCTCGTCTCCCAAAACTCCACCATTAAAACTAATTAAGCCTTTGTATCCCAAAATCTTTACTAAGATTAACCTGTTACAGCTCTCAATTGTGCAACAGTTAGGTTTAATTCTCAAAATCATCAGGTACCGGTAAAGTTAGGGTTTTTGATTGAAGTTTTCTTTTCCTTCTTTTTTTTCTTTTACTGGTCGATTTTCTTCATGGGGAATAACAATAACTATTTTATTGGTGGATTTCAGGTAAATCTCAATAGCGATCTAGTTGTAATTATTCAACATGTACAGTTAGGTTTTGGATTGAAGTTTTCTTCTTTTACTGGTCGATTTTGGTCATGGGGTTTAATAATTATTGTTTTGTTGGTTGATTTCAGGTATATCTCAATAGCTTTGCAGTTCAGATTCTCATTAGGTATAGAAGATTTTATCAATTTGGGTGATAATAATTGATCATGTATTAGAGTTAGTTAAATTATATTTTTGATTGGGTCTGTGTATCATGTTTTAGGTTTTGTGTTGTTGAAAAGAATCATGTTTTATGGCTATTACCCGTAGATTTTTCTTTGTTCTTCCTTTTGGTTTGCAGTTGGTTCCTTATGTTTTATGTGATGGGTTAATAGGATATTCAAGTTTGAGCATCTGTTATCCCTCTTCCTTATGTTCACTATTTGATGACTTGTGAAGGGTGCAACACTAATAGTTAAAGTTTTATGTCATATATTCAAGGCATGACCTTAGTGTATATATGACCATCTAATTGGGAGAACATGCTTTTAGTTGTAGTGAATTAATGCAGACAATGTAATCTCTGGTTTTGATGAAATGGTTTGCTATGCTTAATGACACCATTATTGTGCTTTATGGATGTCATGTGATCGTTGCTGCAACTTAATGTTTGCACTTCGATGGGTTTTACAGTTTATTGCTTAAAGTTCTCTTTCTCTGTGATGGCTCTCTTCAACTTTTACTTATTTGAGTAATAACTTTGTTTGAAGCGAGTTTGTTAATGTTTCAATATGTGATTTTGTTGTAGAAAAATATGGCAACACCTCGTGCTGGAGGTAGCAGCCGATTTCGGTCCGGAAGTACTAAGTATGATAGTACTAGATCACCAAGTATTACTCCTATCTCAAATGAAGCTAACTGGCCAAGGGGTTTGCTCAATTCACAAGGCTCTACGTCAATTGATGGTGCAAACCCAGCTGGAAGTCCAAGTGTAGGGAGTCGACAATTGTCTTCATCAGATGGTGAACATTCTCCAAGACAAGGTACTCATAATCAATCTGAGGAACATGGATGTCATGAGGCCTTTCATCAGAAGGATAATGATCCTGGTGATACCGAGGAAAGCATGAACAACGACGGTATATTATATAACTTTGTTTTTCAGATTAATTTTTATGATTAATTGACATCTAATTTGTCTTGTTTTATATTGGTGACCAACTTCCAGAAATTCCTTTCAATTCCTTGATACAACCATTAGAAGATATTCATATGCTTCCACAATTGGGGTGATATGCAGGAATGTTGTTTCACCACATTATGAGGATTGGAGGATCGTCCCTTTGGAATTGAAAGATGAAATTTGGAGGACCCTTAACAATGAGTACAAGATACCTGAAATCATCAAGGGAAAGATTTTAAGAATGACAAATAAATCATGGAAGAACAAAAAGAACAAACTAAGACTGTGGTGTGATAAGTTTGATACTATTGTTGCGCAAAAGCACAATAGACCAGCAGGTGTGAGGAGAGAGGATTGGGAACGCTTTGTTGATTTGTATTCTTCAGATAAGGATAAGAAACTAAGGCAAATAATGAGGGAATCAAGGAAGCAACTGAAAGCTATCCACACTACTGGAAGGGATGGCAGTGCTTGTCATCATCATTTGATGGAGCAACAAAGTCCAACTGGTAGTGCATCAAGATCTATGGTATACTTGAAAACACATGTTTACCAACAAATCCTTCAAGAACATCTTGAGTTAATGGACCCAAATTGCTATGAAATAAAATGCAGAGAATATGTTGTAAGTTGTTTCTTGGTTTTTGATCGACTTGCATACATTTATCTTTTAGTTTTCTTTGTACTTGGTTTTCCACTTACATATAATCTGATGTCCTTTGTAGGCAAAGATAAGAGAGTTGAACGAAACTGAGCAGTATAGAAATGAAACTAATTTAGACAAAGATGTTATCGCCACGGTGGGTGAACTTGAATTTTTATTGCAGTTTTCAAAAAAGAAACTTGTCAATTGCTAGCTAAATGTTTTGTTTACTTCTTTGTAGGTGCTTGGAACTGATCGTGGGGGCTTTGTTCGAGGAATGGGAGGCGGGTATCAAAGAATGAAGGCGTTCTTCTGCCATTCCTAGGGAGCAGTTACGTCAATAGGTGCTGAAGACTAGAGCTGTGGAAGAACGTGTTTGTAATCTTGAGGTCACTGTTGAGACACTAATGGCTGGTTTAAGCTGCAATGCTAAAACCAGCAATGATAATGCTCAGGTAGCATTTTATAACTAGTTAGTGATTAATTGCATGAATTGCTTTTAGATTGAGTGAATGTTTGTTCCAATTGACATTGAATTAGAATCAATGAAAAGAAAATATTAGATGTTAGAATAGTTGAATCATGATTGAGTCTTTAACCTTTGATTTTGTATGACCTTTCTTAGCGAGCAGTTGAAAAATTTATTATGTTTGCATTGTTCTTCTTATGTGCACCAGTATTTCTTACTGTTGTATCAGATGTGGTTATGATATGCAGGGAATGAATGCTGGTGGTTGTAAACCTAATAGTCAAAGAGTAATTTTGAGAAATATGCGAAAGAGATGTGTTGCCTTGGGCCTTATAGACAGGACTATGCCTCAAATAAACGATGAATGTCGTTTGGTCTAGATTTAAGAAGTTTGTCTAGAATATGAGGGTATTTTTGATGGCAATGGAACTTTTAAGGACCTTAACATAGGCGAGAAGATTTTATGGCCGCAACACTATGTTTTTCCAATTGCCGGTGATGGTTTTTAATGAAGTTGGAGTTCAGGTTTGCAATGGAGGTACTGAATTTTTGGGGACTTTTTTTTTTGGGTATACATGGCTGGGATATACATGTTGGATACATATTTACGTACTGGCCTGGTTTTTCTTTTTTGGTATACATGGTTGGATATACATGTCGGATATATTAACGTACGTACTGGGTTTATATATGTAACTTTTTTGGGAAGCTTAATTTTCAGATGTAAGTATTTTGGGGTTGGGAAGCTTAATTTCAGATGTAAGTATTTTGGGTTTAGTTGATCTTGCAAGTTTGTATGGTTTTGAGTCTCATCTCTTTATTTGTAAAGAAGAATAGGTTCAAAACATGTAAAGAAGTGTCTTGCAACTTCGACATGGATATGTAGCTCTTATCTAATGAAATATATTATAGTAGTTCTATTTATTAACTTTCATATATTTTCAATCCTTTCAGTTTCAGTATTGTAGTATAAGTATCTTGTATATCCTCAAATTTTCAATCTCAACAAGACTGCCTACTTTCTATCTGTATTTCCAGTCTTTTGATAACTTTACAATGGAACTACAATTGTACTTTCAATTCTACTACTTGAGAATCAAAGAAAGAGGGCTAGAAATAGATACTTTTCATCACCAAAATCTTTTACATTCAAATCTCAAGATTACATCAATTCACCCCAATTCAGAAATGTATATGGGATCTTTCTATCTGGGAAAAAAAATCAAAAAAGAAATCTGACTCGATTCACCGATAATTCAGCCCATTCAGCTGAGTTAGTTATCAATCTAACTCTTTTTCCACCACAACTTTCTTATCCTTTCCGAGAATAGAAAAGAGAGAGAGAGAGACAGATTTATTTCTCGTAAACTTATTCTCTCTATATATATTACTTCTGCAAAACATTCTCAGACAAACTTATTTATGATGAGGAAAAACTGATGAGGGTACTAGGAAAAATTGGTGAGGGTTAGAAATTGTTAGGGTTTTAATCATTCGACACATTTATTTCTGGTTAGGTTTAAATCTCGAAGCTTCTGGTTAGGATTTTAATTCTCGATATGTACTCGATCTAATTTATTGAAGAAGAAGGCCCAACAACTCTGATTTGATTTCAAAACTCTGATCTCCAGCTCACCAATTTACTAGGGTATGTACTTATGTCTCAGTTGGAAATTTAAGGGTTTAGCTTAATTGATTTTAGTTTCAGTTGGAAAGTTGTTTTTTAACTGATTAATGTATATTGACTTTGGGGGTTTGTTTAGTTAGGTCAAAATAAGTAGGTATACTTGTCAAATCTGTGTTTGGGACATTTTCAACTTTGGCATAGTATTAGTTGATTTGACATTTTAAACTTTGGTAAATTTGTGGCCTTTAACTGTGAATTTGTGTGACTGTAATTTAACATATTGATTGGTTCTTACTTCCTAATATGGTTATACTACGATAGCTGGTTGAGCAGATTTTGTTAAGCATTTGGAATTTGAGCATGTTTGCACTGCTCATGGTAGGAAAATAGGCATTGAGTAGTTCTTTTGGTAATAAGATTGTAATAAGTATTTTGAGTCTTTATGTGAAGTATTGCCACTTTTATCAGCTACGTACGTATACAGGACATATTTGTTTACATCGGTTTGGACTGTTAAGTTGTTAAGCATTAGTCCATTAAGTTGGTTCTGATATATATATATATATGTAATTCATTTGTTTTGCAGATGTCTCAAAATCTTATAGCTACTCCAAATAAAGAATGGATGACTGCGCGCAAGGTTTCACCTCAATGGATTGCAGGTGTTCAATCTTTCATCCAATTTGCAACAAAGAGTCTTGGTGAAGGTATCAAAGAATTTCGTTGTCCTTGCGTTAATTGTAAGAATTACAACAGCTTACCAAAATGTATAGATGATGTACATGGGGATATTCTTGATTATGGGTTCGACAACCAATACCGAACATGGATCCATCATGGAGAGCGACCTCATGTGAATAATATTCAAGCACATACTTTACCTTCCAATAATGTTCTGAATCAGGGAGATGCATATTTACCGAGGATATTTGACTTATTCAATGAGACACTAGGACATTTAGATGGTCTTGATAATCCTGAAGACCAGCCGGGTACTGTTGTTGAAGTTGGTACTACTGTTGAAGATAGTACTGCTGTTGAAGATGGTACTGTTATTGAAGATCAGGCTACTGTCAATCGTAGGAAGAGGTTGAAGTATACGGTGCAAACCTTATTTCCAGGTTGTGATGCTGAACATACAAAACTTTCAGCAACAGTTGAGTTGCTTAGTATGCAAGCGAGGTATCAATGTTCTGATGTTTTCATGACTGAATTATTTGGATATTTGAAAATTATTTTACCGGAAGGGAACACATTACCACATAATTGTCGTAAAGCAAAGGACATGATTAATCCATTTCAGTTGCCGGTCCATATCATCTATGGTTGCATCAATGACTGTATTCTTTATCGCAAGGAGTATGTTAATGAAGATAAGTGTCCTTAATGTGGTGAAAGTAGATTGCAGAAACCACCAGAAGGAAGTACATCAACTAAAAAGTTTCCAGTGAAGAGACTTAGGTATTTTACAGTCACAGAAAGGTTGCAACGTATGTATGGTACAACATGGATAGCTGAGCTGATGACATAGTATGCTAAGGTTGAAGAAAGTGCTACACACATGAGATATCCGGTGGATTCGTCACAATGGAACTCAATAGACATGAAGTGTCCTGAGTTTGCTGAAGAGAAGCGAAATGTGCATCTGGGACTAGCTACTGATGGTTTTAACCCTTTGGGAATGATGAGTGTGCATAGTACTTGGCCTGTTATGCTTACTTGTTATAACCTGCCGCCATCTGAATGCACGTCAAAAGGTTTTACGATGTTAACACTGCTGATTCCTGGTCCACTTGGTCCCAATCATAACACAGATGTTTATTTTCATCCTTTGATCGACGAGTTAATTTATTTGCGGACAGTCGGTGCAGTAACATACGATGCGCATCCAAAGACTTCCTTTACAATGAAAGCAATGTTATTATGGTGCTTAGATAACTTTCCTGCATATGCTCATATTTCTGGTGTGAGGACTTCTGGAAGATTTGGTTGCCCTATGTGTGGAGAAAATACATAGGCGATGAGGCTAAAATGGGGTTCTAAGTATGCTTATATGGGTCATAGAAGGTTTCTAAGAGATAGGTTTCACCCTTATAGACGGAAATCATCTGAGTTCAACGGATTTGAGGGGACAAGGGGTGCACCAAGACATTTGAGTGGCGTCGAATTATTCAACAAGACAGCAACCGCAGATAAAGAATTTGGGAAGTTGGTCAAGCGACCGGCCGTACGTGAGTCTCCGTGGTCGAAGAGATCGATACTTTTTTGTCTCCCATATTGGAAGGTAAATTGAGGGTATTGACCAATTATACTTTACAGTTACCTTACTTCAATATGTTTGTGTTGTTTAAAATTCCTTTATAACTTAATTAATCTTATCAGTTTCTGCGAATCCGGCACAAAGTGGATGTCATGCATGTAGAAAAGAATTTTGCAGAGAATTTGTTTGGAACTTTTATGAGCCATAAGGACAAGAACAAGGATGGGAAGATGGCGCGCAAAGATTTAAAAGTACTGAACTTGAAGCCTAGCTTGTGGTTGAAGGAGGGGAATGGAAAAGTGGAGATGCCTCGTGCACCTTATTGTATTTCTAAGGCACAAAGGGAAGTCATCTGTAAAACTCTTAGCACAATTAAAGTTCCAATTGGTTACAATGGGAATTGGAAAAACAAAGTATGCCGGAAAGATTTCCAATTGAAGGGTTTGAAGTCTCACGATTATCACATTCTGATGCAGGGGTTAATGCCTATTTTTATAATGCATTGTTTCAAAGATCGTAAGCCTTTGCGTGAGGCAGTTCGACACTTATCATTGTTTTTCAAAGTACTAACTTCCAAGGTTATTGATCGTGCTGAGATTCTTATAATGCACGAACGTGTGGTGGAGTCAATATGTGTGTTCGAAATGTATTTCCCGCCTGTTGCTTTTGTTAGTATGACTCATGTTGTCGTACACTTAGCAGAAGAGGCACATCAATTGGGGCATGTTCATTTTAGGTGGATCTACCCTTACGAGAGGTATATACGATTCTTTAGTTTACTAATATCCAGTTAATTGTTTTTGGAACTAAGAAAAACTTACATATCTTTGTTTACTGAATACATGTGCAGGATGATGAGATACTACAAGGTTCTAGGTCACAACAAAAATTATGTAGAAGGCTCTATTACAAAATAGTATGATTTCAATGAAGGAGTGTGCCATTTCACGGAGATACTTCCTGCAGTAAGGCGAAAATCTTTTAAGTGTCGTGGAAATATATCAATGCCCAGTGCAGTAAGGCGAAAATCTTTTAAGTCTCAATGACCACCGTAGAATATGAACAAGTTCGTTTGTGGATATTGAGACATTCAGATGAAAATACTGAATGGGAAGAGTAAGTAAATCCAAAGTTGATTTCTATTTAGATCATTTCATCACACTATGCACTGGATTTTAAGTTCAAAGACATGAATATAGTATTAATCAGTGATAAATCTTAGTTTATTACTTTATTATATATAATGAACTTAAACCGGAAGTTAACTACCACATGCTAAAACTCAAAGTTTCTTATTATCTTTTATATTGTTTTGTCGCTATGTTTGATTTATGGTTCAATTTTTTTCCATTAATAGTTAAACATTTGGGATTGTTATAATGGCATCTTCAAAAATCCGTGTGTGCTCGCTCGAAGCGAGGTTATATAGGAGTAGTAGTACTACTTGATTATGCTTCTTGGTTTATTAGTTAATGCTTATCAATTGTCACTTTGTTTGTTGTTTGACAAGAAGTACAAGATATACATCTGTAATTTTAACCAAACTCGTACGGGGAGGATAAAACCTACAGACTACATTGAATGGCTACATAAACAACTTGAAGGCACTCCCATGACAGATTTTCGTAGGATGGCAATTGGTCCTACCTTCACTACAATTTCATACAACTCATATTTTGTTAATGGCTATCTTTTTTACACAGCCGATGCAGAAAAAAAATTAACTACACAAAATAGTGGAGTCACCATGGAAGCTTGCACCAGTTTCAGTGCAAGTTCCAAAGATACTAACTTGGTCGATGAGGATACTACATACTACGACGTTCTACAACGTATACTTGAACTGGATTATGGAGTTTTCTCTGAAATTTTTTTTTACTGTGGTTGGGTGCGAGTCGAAGACAAAATACATGGATCCTATGTAGATGCAGATACAAAGTTGAGGTTTGTCAACTTCAGAAGGTTTATGAGAAGCTCAAAAGAAGTCGACGAGCCATTCATCCATGCTTTTCAAGCTAGACAAGTTTTTTACTGCAGAGATGTGACAAGGGAGCACTGGAATCTCCAATAAAATCAGACCCCAATAATAATTCTTTGGAAGATCCATTTGTCTTCACTTCAAATGCGAATGAAGCTCCATCAATTTTGAAAACTGTTGGAGATGATGAGTATTGGAATGGAGAATCTTAGGTAAGGTTTCATTCTATTTCTTCTTACATGTCTCTTCTAGTATATTCCATATTTTTTTATGTTTAATTTCGTTTTAATTTCATTTTCTACAATTGTTTATCTTTCCAAGGGAACGAAAAATGGGGATACACGTACGTGAATGAACTTGCCCAGCACCTTATAATTCAACTGGTGGAAATCATGCAGCTCCCCTGCGCACATGTGAGTTTTCCTGTGCATCTTAAAGGCATTGTATAGTCAGAACCTTGACAATTAGTACTTGTTTAGCTCCCCTGCGCACATATGATTATTAGTTTAGCTTGTGCAAGTATCTTCTTCTTCCCCTGTATCCGCCTTTGACTTCCATGAAGCTTCTGTTTTGTTGCAATATTCTCCTATCGTAGTTATGGTTGTGTGATAACTTTCCTGCAATTTGTGGCCAATACTGCATGTATTTATATACATCTTCCACCCAGCTAATATTATTAGTTGTTAAGTTACATATGTGATGTGCCCTTCTAGATTACCTACAACTAAGGTTTGATTTGTCAAATTTACCTCAAACATGACCTAGATTAGGTTTTATGGTTATGGTTGAATCACAAAGATTTTGTATGTATGCAAATGATGCAGGAAACATGTTTTTAGCACTCTTAATGATGAGGTTATTGAATCTGGTGGTACGTAGTAGTTCAGGGAAATTGAGATTGTTGGTGATGATTGAAATGAGATTGCAGCTATGGGTGGATTGGAAATAAGCTGAGTTTATGATTGTATATTACAATGAGTTTTGCTTGGATTGTATAAGTTGTTCAAATGATGTGAATTATAGTTGTGGTCTTGATTAGTATGGTAGAATGAAAATGATTATGGTTTGATCCCTGCAATTAATGAGCCAATAATTATTATCTACATGACCTATATGTCAAATTACCTCACACATGTACTTTCAGCTACTACCAATTGCTAGAATGTCTGTCGAATTACCTCACATTGTTGTACATGACCTATATCTAGTAACTTATTATGTTCTACCGTGTATTGTGAACTGAATGAAGTTATTGTATTGTTGTTGATTTGCTTTGCAGGAAGTCGCATGTGAACCAAGGACACAGCAAATTGATGCTCTGCTTGATATCATTTGTGAAGTATTGTCATAGGAGGAGCTGAATTATCATTTTGTTTTTTTTATTAGTTTCTTAGTTTAGCATGTTGTTGTTAGAACTTAGCAATCTTGGACATGTATTATCTGAACTCAGTATTTCATTTTTTTGTGCAGTTTTACACCCAATGGAATGAATGTTAAAATTCTCAGTTAAAGTTGAAGTTGCACTTGAATTTCAGTTAAATTCGAGTTGCATTTGAATTTCAGTTAAATTTGAGGTAGAATTTGATATTCATTTAAATCTGATGTTGTATTTGAATTTCAGTTTGTCTGTAGTTTGACTTGACTGTAGTTTGACTTAACTAGACTTGACTTGACTGTTTGACTTAACTAGACTTGACTTGACCGTTTGACTTAAATACCAGTAAGATTAATTCAGATTCAGCCATTCAAACATTCAGACATTTTAGCAGATCTGAATCTGAATTTTTTTATATCATAATTCAAATCTACGACCAGTATCGCGGGTCATCATCTAGTTACTGTAAGAAACAGTCTCTGTTCAGAGACCCACGCAATAAGGGTAGCACAATTAAAAAAAGCTTTATAAATGACCCATTCAGAGATGCCTAGAACAGGTCGTTTAACTCGTATATATGACGTATCTTGGCCATCGCGGAATGTCTGTTTTCCACTAGTGAAGGTTTTCCTTTAAGTTTCGCACACTCAACCTCCAAGGAGTGATTCTTCCCGTGAGAGTCAGAGGCAACCACATGAGAAGCTCGCGCCACCTGTAAGGATCGGAAGACAAAGGAGGTCAAAATAATTAATATACAAAAAAGGAAGCATTAGCTTAAACTCACCCAGTCCATAAGAGAAGGAGAAGACATACCATGGAAGCCATAGCAAATAAAAACTCTGGAGATATGGCTGAGGCAGATCCTCGCAGAGATTCATGACTCAAGGTGGGAGCATCGCATATCGAAGAAATCATTTGTCAGGTGCGAACTAAGTTATCATCACCAACAGCTACGAAGGAATCTTTGAAGATGAGAGATAATTGGGTCATGGAGGAAGCTGAAGTAGATTCATCAGGGAACGGTAGCTCATTTCCCTGAGAACAAGGAACTAAAGGACTAGGAGACGAGGTAGTAAAGGCAATCTTTCTCTTCTTCTTGGGATTATCTTTCTTGTTGACATTTCTCGAAGAAGACTTGGAAGCAACGACTTTGTCCTTAGACTTCGCACATCTAGTAGGCTTTGCGCGAGTAGAAGCCTCCTCCTCACCCTCATAAGAGCTTTCATCATCAGTGCCACCAATATTTATCCCCTCCACCTTCACACACAGATAAAGATAAGAAATAGAGGCAACAATATTGTTAAAGTAAAATTAAAAGTATTTCTTACTTCATCAGTGATCGAACGTAGAGCTTCCAGTGTGCTTTGTTTCTTATGAGCATTATACTCATTCTTCAGCTTGGCAATATGGAGATGAAGAAACTAGTGAAACAGAGAAAAAAGAAAAATAAAATAAAGAAATATTAATGAAGGGAGAAGGTTAGAAAGACGTACCACTTTCTTCTCCTCAATACAATTAAACTCCCAAGGAGATCATAGCGAATAACCCTCGGGAAGGGGATTTATCGACCTATTGTCACCATAACCAGTAATATATGGACCCTCAAGAATAACAGGATAAACATCCCAGCGATTGTCATTAGAGTTCCGTGCAGTGCGATTAGTCTTATCGTTAAAATCAACGTCTCGCATAATCCTTTGATTCTCTGCGAGGCCATCTTTCCTCGACAGCCCAGCGAGATGACTCAGACTTCATGATCACCACTTCGTAGTTAACAAATAAGCTCTCAACAATATAATCAGAAGGAATAATTTCTAAGTCAGCATACGCTTCATTCCTGTATTCTCTAGGATAAAGGGATCCTAATCCAGCCGCACAACGAGCGAACTCCACCATAATCCTTATGGCGTCCCCGCTAAACTGAAAAATCACACGTTTAAATTTATCATGCAATAGGATTTTATAAAACAGAAGAATTCGCGGATCCAAGAGAGTGATAGGCAGACCAGCGAGAAGCTGCCTACAATGATAATGATTTTCTGATCATTCTATTGATCAGTCTTGAACCATTTAGGGTTAAGCGTCAAAGTAGGCCCTGATGAAGAAAGAGCGGATAATGTGAAACCTTTATCCCTGAATTCGACCAGTAACCTATCAAACTGTTCTACCATTCTCCAACCTGGCTTGTGCCCCATTGTTGATCTTCTAGAATGGGATTATAAATGGGATTATAAACATAATACGACAAACGGGAAACAGAAACAACAATCGGAACGAAGAAAGATCAAGAGTCAAGATCGAACAGAAAAATATCTACGGTAAGAAAAGAAAAGTTGCAGAGGTTGAAGGAAGAGGGTAAAAAGAAAGGAATAAAAACGAGAAGAGGCCTTATAAAGGATTTCGTTTCCTCCCCACGAAATTCACTTTTATGAATGCATTAATGAGTGAAAGGACATGAAGCGACAATTGCAGGGATTAATCGCAACGTGTCCAAAGGTGAATCGATAAGAACGACACATGGAAAAGTTAAAGTCCGAGATCTCGAAATAATGTCAGTTAAGAAATATGAAAAGTTGATGAGGTGCGGCAAATCACATAAAAGGTGCGAGGATTATAAGAGCAGTTTCTCTCATCGCTCTTTCCATAATAAATATCGCTAAGAGAAGAAGCAAAATGTAGGGGTTAAATACCGCACCCTTAGGTATCATGCGAAGGGATACTATTATAAGGGGGCGAACGTACTCGCACGTAGTATATTCCGGATGACGAGGCTGATGACGTCATAAGGTCACGAGTAAAGTGTGAAGTCAGTGTGAAGTTCCAAGAGCATGCTGCGAGAAGATCCAAATGTAAGCGTGCGAGGACATCGTACGACAAACCCGAAAATAGGGGCTTTATTAGCTGTCCTTCACTACGTAAAACTACTATATATAGGACCAACTACCACTATGTTAAGAGAGATCTTTTTGAGAGTAGAGATAGAACTTTAAGAGAGAGAAAGTGGTTTGCTTCCCAAGTTAAGGGTTTTACTTTAGTTCTTTGTATTGATTTCTAAACTTAATAAAATCCTTCTGAGTGTTCTTCATGATGATTTCCTAGTTTATTGTATAGATTATCTAAGGGGTGTAGTACTAGGATTTTCTGCTACTACAGCTTACATTTGCTGTATCTTTGGATTCCCTCTTTCAGTGTCGCCCTTATTTCCACTTTGTGCCACCTTATGCAGGAGCATAGCAATTTGTGGCTTCGCTGATATTCTTAAGCAAACATACAATGCAATGCAGTAGACTGTTTAGAGTTCACCTCTAGGTGCATTTGTGTTGTCCCTTCTGCAGGACCGTTGACCACAAAATCATTAAAGAAAAAATATTAGTAGGAATATTGATTTTGTGCCAAAGTTGACAGATGATTCTTGATAAAGAAATTGTGCTCTCTAAAAAACCGCCAGAAAAGTGAATAGATCTTTTATCAACAACTGCAAGCAGCAAAGACTCATCAAACCATATAATAGCATCACATGTCACAAAATCTACCTAATCTATCTTCAGTTGTTAATTGATTGCTTCAGATATACTCATTGTAAGAAAAGGTAAGACGTTTCCTTCTTTTACAGAATATGAATTTTCTACTACTAGCTAAACTTATTTTACAGAATATGAATTAGTATATCAGCTACAACTGTACATTCAACTTACAAAGATATTCCAGAATTCACAATTTACATGCTAAACTTGTAAGCTGTCCCAACTCTTTTTCATAGGCATAAACAGTTATAAAGATATAAAACTCACTCACCACTAGTCATGAATTTTGGTTCTTCGTAGCCTTGCAATGAAGTCTCAACCTGTTGTTTTGAAAGCCTCGTTCTGCATTTGACAAATATAAAATCAGAACAAATCTTTTAGATCCACAATCATTTTTTATTTTGCTCTAACATCTGTCTAGCTCATGAAAATGAACAATAAAATTGATCTTACATGAAGGAGAAACAAGTGGTGGAGAGTTTGATGAAGACAAAGTTTCTGAGCACATTAGCATTGCAATTGAATCAAGATAAGTGGTCTGTTCCTGCTTCCAATACTTTCAGTAAATTGGCCGCTCCACCCTTGTTCATTGCACCCTTTTTCCAATGACATTTCTAAGCTGCTAGCAGCATACCACCCCTGTACGATCAGTAGGGAGCCTCTTATGGTCGTGTTTTAGCTAATGAAGTGAATAATTCAAGGTCACACTAGGAGATTTTAACAAATCACAAGTCTCTGTTAAATAATTAGAGTTGCAGACTTACAGTAAAATACTTAGATGAGATGAGGTGTAGAATTTGAGCCATGGTGTAATTATAGGGTCATTAGACTGTTTGGATCAGACTGTAGACATATCATAGACAATATGCGTCATGAGGCAAATCATCGATGACTAACAAAAGGAGATGAGCTAATGAACAATATCTTTCACAAAGTGAAACAAAAACCAAGGCACCTCACAGAACCCATTTTACAAGACTGATAATATACATTAAGTCACCGACAACTTGAAGCCTCCGCAACTTCTTTAGTGGCCTAATTCTGCCGTATTGATGCCATTTTGCAAATGCTGCGATGAAATTACCCTTATCTGATTGAAGTATTCGACCTGTACCTGCAAGATGATCGGAAGTGGCTACTCTATCAGTATTCAATTTAACATAACCTGCAGGTGGAAAAATCCATCCAACATAATCAACAATTGGTTTAATATTGAGATGGAGCTAAATTTGGTAGCATTACTAAATGCCTGACGCAAAACTGACTCGGTCTAAAACTGCTGCTGATGGCATATAAGTTCATGGAGATCCAAGTAAACCACAATATAAAAGGTACAATGCAGTTGGAAAAGCCTTCAATTGTTTTGACAGTAAGAACCAGTCTACATTATAAACTTGCATTCTGTAGTGTGACCTTATCACAAAGCTGACAAACTACAGAACATTCTGAGAAGAGGGGATTCAATGATTCTGCATACTGGAGACAAGTAGTGGGCAAGAATCAGGGATATCTAAACCTCTCTTCCTCAATGTTCATAATGATTCTGCATACTGGAGACAAGTAGTGGGCAAGAATATGATGAAGAAGGGCATTTAAGATGCCAATGCTCCCTCCATTTTGCTTATCAGGATATCCACCTATACAACTAATTTATTAGTTGTATAGGGGTGACAGGTTACATGCTAAACTTGTAAGCTGCCACCACTCTTCATCATGGGTATATACTGTGAAAAATTAACAAGGGAAAATTGGGAATACGTTCCATTTTCACTAATTCGTTTGCTTACATTTGCTCTACCTTCGGATTCCCTCCTTCAATGTCGCCCTTATTTCCATTCTGTGTCACCTCATGCAGGAGCACACCAATTTGTGATTTCGCTGATATTCTTAAACAAACGTACATGCATAGACTGTTTGGAGTTCACCTCTAGATACATTTGCTCTCCTGCAGGACAGTTGACAACAAAATCACCAGAGAAAAAAAAAAAGTTAGTATTTAGTAGTTATTAGTATGGTATCAGTAATGATTTCGTGCCAATGTTCTCAGATGATTCTTCGTATTAGTATTAGTACTGATAATCATACTCGTGGATAAAATAGCATGAAATTCAAAATTCGATGATTCGATAAAAAATGTAAGACCTAAAACAGATGAATGAGATATGTAGGGCTTTAATAGATATCAAATAGTAAACAAACCGTCAGAGAAGTGACCAGATCTTTTATCAACAATGGTAAGAAGCAAAGACTCATCAAACCATATAACAACATCATATGTTACAAAGTCTACCAAATCTATCTTCAGTTGTTATTTGGTTGCTTCAAATATTTATTCAAAGAAAAATTAAGACGTTTGCTTCATTTACAGAAAAGTGATGACTTTACTAGTTCCTTAATGTATCAGCTACAGCCATACATTCAACTTACAAGCATTTTCCAGAATTCGCAAGTTACATGCTAAACTTGTGAGTTTTCTCATAGGCATATACTGTAAAAATTGATACTCGACTACGTTTTGTTTGCCTGACTGAGGCACAACACTCATTAGCCACCACATTACACAATAAGTCATGTTTCATGTCCAATGTGCATCTTATGTTTCTACCATCTACCACATTCAAAAAGTTTCATCTGATTCTTAGACAGTCATAAAGATATAAAGCTCACTCACAATTAGTCATGAAATTTGATTCTTCATAGCCTTTTAATTTTCCAATGAAGTCTCAACCTGTTCTTTCGAAAGCCTCGTTCATAATACCTGCAATTGACAAATATGAATCAGAACAAGTCTTCTAGATTCACAATTATTTTTTATTTTTTTATTCTGCTCTAACATTTTAAGTCTAGCCCATAAAACTACAACCTGGCTCTATAGGCAGACAAATTTTATCCAAATTCCACAAGAATTTTCTTTGTAGTTTATCAATAGGTTGAAGTACACCTCTAGGATTCTTACAGTAACCATAAGATGATTTAGAGATGGATCGACAACAGATTTATTATCATCTACAGATCCAGACTGCAGTTTCATCAGATTGATATGAAACTCACCATTTCAAGGTTATCTCTATCCATTTGCCATCTTTCAAATCATCTAGATCCTGCATTTGATAGATAAGAAATCAGCACATTAGAATCATTAAGAAAGGAGGCCAAGATGCAAGTAAACCAAACTTACCTGCTAGATGGACGACAGGAAAGGAAGCCAAGATGATAGAGATGGAGTTAAGTTTTGAAAACTGATTGATGAAACCCAGCTTTCCAGCTACTTCAACGGCAGCTTATGTTTGAGAGAAGAAATCATTATGCTGATTTTCTTGTTGTTGTTGATGTCAACATCAGATGCCATGGTTTGTGGTGGCGGCGGCAGAGGAAAGAGAGGTAGAGGGTGGAGGCAGTATGAAACTGAGAATTAGGGTAATGAACCCTGAACCCATAAATACTGGGTAAATTTTCAATGAAGTGAACAATATAAAATAGAATCACACCTTGGTTACATCACCGGTATTCTCAATGTGGTGGAGCATTTTCTTTGTTGTTTTTTCTTGGCACAATTTCGGATCATGGACATATTTCGGTTTACACATGCGGCAAAATTCTTGAGCACAATGGCACAGTTATGTTGCCCAACTAATTTTGGATCACAAGGAATCATTTATGGTCATTTTCTAGCTCATGAAGTCAACTCAAGGTCACACTAGGAGATTTAGCAAATTGTAAGTCTCTAGTATAGAATTTGAGTTGCAGAAAAATACTTAGATGTGAAGAGGTGTAGAATGGAGTAATTTTAGGGTCATTAGACAGTGTTTGGATCAGACTGTAGACATCATAGACGATATACGTCATGAGGAAAATCATCGATGACTAACTGACGGTGAAAGGAAAACCAAGGCACCTCACAGAACCCATTTTACAAGACTGATAATATACATTAAGTCACCTACAACTTGAAGCCTCTTTAACGGCCCATAATTCTGTCATGTTGCTGCCATTTAGCAAATGCCGAAATGAAATAACTGTTATCTGATTGGAGTGTTCGACCTGTACCTGCAAGATGAATAGAACTGGCTACTCGATCAGTATTCTATTCAGTTTAACATAACCTGCAGGTGGAAAAATCCATGCAACATATTTAGGAATAGGATTAATATTGGAGCAGGGATCTGAGACAGAGCTAAATGCGGTAGCTTTACTAAATGCCTGATGCAAAACTGACTCGGTGTTAAACTACTGCTAATGGCATATAAGTTCATGGAGATCCAAGTAAACCATAAAATAAAAGGTACAACTCACCATTACTCGTGAAATTTGATTCTTCGTAGCCTTTTTGTTTTGCTGGAAAAACCACCATCTACAGTGGCCATGTCTCAACCTGTTCTTTTGAAAGCCTCGTTCGTATTACCTGCATTTGACAAATATGAAATCACAACAACTCTGTTAGATCCATAATCATCTTTTATTCTGCAAAAAGCCTTTTAATTTTGGGATGAAGTCTCAACCTGTTCTTTTGGGAGCCTCTTTCAAGATATGTACCTACAAAACCAGAACAAGTCTTTTTTTTAGATCAATAATTAGTTTTCATTCTGCTCTAACATTGTTAAGTTTCTAGCTCGTGAAAAGGAACAGGAATATTAAACTTACATGAAGGAGAGAAAAACAGGCGAAGAAATTGACAACGACAAGGTTTGTGAGCACATTAGCATTGCAATTGAATCAAGAGAAGAGAACCATGGTCTGTTCCTGCTTCCAATACTTTTAGTAGATTGGCAGTAGTTGATACGGACACACTCCGATCTCATCCGATGAGTTCAGTATTCCATATACTGTGTATCAATAATTGCCCTCTTTCTTGTTCAAAAATCTTTCTCAAGCTGCTTGTAGCGTACTACACCTGTATGACAAGCCAACAACATTCACATTGACAACTCACTGGTTTACAAATAAGAGGTTTTGATGTGTGGAAAGGAACTTAACAAATTCAGGAAAATTCAAGAATCACATGTTACAAAGTCTACCAGATATATGACTCAATTGTTAAACGATTGCTTCATTCTAAGTTGCTTATGAGCAGTTTTGAATTACGAGACAATTTTTACAATTACATTTCGTGTTGAAAGAGAAATTGTGGATCAATGAATTTAAACAGATTACTCTTATGGCAAATTCTGGCTGTCGGCACAATCAACCATAAAGTTAGATCTACCTGCAGGGACGGACCTAAGGGTCCCCTTTGTCTACCTTTGACCTGAGCTGAGGGTAATAGCCCAATCCACAAATGAAGGGATTTCCCGGACCTAAGGGTAATAGCCCGATGGACCAGAGATATTCTTAGCCTTTTCATAGGTCCACCCCCGGTGACATGTATCATGATGCAAGTGACACTCTATCGAGATACGTAGATAAGTGAGCTTGTGTCACCACGACTGGCCTGAGACCTGCAATGCCCAAAGCAAATGCCGAAAATGTCCCGTGATGCTTTGACTGCAATTAAAATGTGCACACAGAGACCACTGATTTTTAGAAATCCGGTGGACAAGATTATTTTGATTTATATGGATTGGTAGTTTTGATCTATATGGATTGGTAACCACCACTCGGAAGGTGTTATTCTCCTATATAAATCGTGCTATCCTCCTATATTCTCAGAAAGATATCAATCCATATAAAACAAAATAATCCTGACCGCTGGATCTCTGAATTGCCTGCCTTAGCATTACCAGTACCCTTCAGCAATCATTGTTATTTTGAAAGAAAAAGATGATGAGATTGAATAGAAGAGAGAAACTAAAGAGAGAATAACAATTCATCACCAAAATCTGGACATAATCTAGTGTTGTGTAATGTGTAATGGAAACAAATATTTTGTGGGTCCCGAGGACGGCGCACATTGGTCAGAAAAGCTAACAACTTTGTACAACTAGACTGCTACATTGGGCCAAAAGGGATGGGTTTAAAGGTACTATGCTTCAGCCATTTTTCAACCTAAGTAGATGTAAGGCGAAGTCTTGTGGAGCTTCAACTTCAAGATTCAAGTAGTGGTTCAAGCAAATGGTTGAACATAAAGTTGAATCAAGTTCTTTGCATCCAACCTTTGTCAAGCAACTGGAAAGTTGAATTTACTCTCCATAAGACTTGGCCTTACCACAATGATTCAAACAGGAAATAAACTCTTGATACTAGGTTATTTCGTCATCTTTCTCTGGTCTATTCACTTGTGTACCTTACCTCTACAAAAACTTTCAGCTACTGGTCACTGAGGAATCGAACCATGTTGTTGTTGTTGTTGTGGTGGTGGTGGTGGTGGTGGAGGCAGCATACCAGGTGAAGGACCCATGTGCATTCCAACTTGCCTCGTGCCAGTCCAATTTTGATTTCCCACCTGTTATAGAAGAACATAGAAATGATAGCTGTAGATGAGAGGAACTATGATAGCATTTTTTCCATTTGAAAAGCAAACCAAACACTACACTGGAAAGCCTTTGAAATAAATAAATTAGCCAAGGTTTTGCTAATGTAACAAATACTAACAGGGAAATTCTGTATCAGGACCAGATCAGATCATTATCCTAACATTCTTGAGGTTGATTCTGGCTAAACTGTGATACTTTGCAGGTAAAAGAAAACTTTAAAGGGTCTTGGAGTTTAAAATAAAAAACAAAAATAAAATGACAGATTCTTGCAACAAATTAACTCGCCACAGTGGAACCAAATGATCAACCCAGGCAATCCATGTATTCATAGTACAACGGTATTTGGAGCTTCGTGCAATTAATCAAGGTTTTCTCTTAAAACAGGGAGACTACGCACGTATAACCTTCCCAGACTCCTAGATACAGTATATCATACCAGAAGAAAATACAAGAAACATAAATGTGAAGACAAAACCAGTTGCAATATGTATTACCTGGTACGGATTAAGTGCTGGTACCGTTGACATTTGAACAGATTCTCCGCGGTTGTATGAACCGCCCAATGGAAAATACACTTGGCCTGGTCCACTTGGACCTGAAGGGCCCTGAATATTAGGCATCCCACTCGTATAACCACCATATGGAGGTTGTTGTAGAGCATTAGCTGGTACAGATCCTGAATGCATTTGATTCATACCCATCATATGTCCTTGTGGCATTGGCTGGACCATCTGATTCGTCGAACCTTGCATCCCCTAAATGAGAAAATGCATCAAAAGTTATTAACTGAGAAACGTGTTCATCATAAATTGGGTCAGCATCCATCAAGAATGAATTTGTATCAAAATTTATGTGACCCATCAAGATTGGATCATCCAAGGGAAGTCATTAGATCATAGTGCAAAAAAAAAAAAAAATCACCACTGTCAAGATATCGTTTTGCAATGAAAGATGGTTTTCAATGTCTGATGAGCAATAGACGGACTAAAAGTCAGGAGCCTTTTAACATGATTGAAAATTTTGATTTTACTTTATGTGAGAAAGAAGAACATGGTGTAAATAACAAATTCACTGAACATCAGCCCTAGATGAACTACATTTGGGTTTTGCAACTTTACAAAAAGATCTAAACTTATACATAACCTGAGAGAGACGGGGAACAAAATATCATTTGACTAAGCATTTGTGGCAATTGTGGTGAGTCAGACATCGAGGGCACGGGCAGAGAACCTGCCAGTGGGGGAGGGCGAGACAAATGAGAATGTAGGAGGGATAAATGAGATGGTGGTAACCGCATCTGCGGCATATTTGAGGGTGGCACTTGTAAAGAAGGTATTTGCTGTTGGTATGGTTGACGTTGCTGTTGTTGAGGCGGCATAAGATGAGAAAATTGCTGATAAGATTGACCTGGGGTAAGAAGGGATGGATGTGGACCCGGTGGAAGCGGAGGAGGCCTGACAGTGACACCAACAGGCATAGAAACTGGAAAAAATTGCTGTTGCCGCTCTCCTTGATCAGATGTGTCAATGGACGGTATAGATAACGCCATTTCAACCCCAATACCAGGAATGGTTCCTTCATTTCCAGGCAGACCAACAAGAGCAGGATTGTGCTCACCAAATCCTGAAAATGCTCGGAATAAATATAATGGTCACTGAGAAATGGAGGTAAATAAGGACAAGCAAGGATTTCCATAAGTTCATTACAATGTATATACTCAAACTAGACAAGGAAAGATCAAACAGAACGAAAAAAAAAAAATCTAAGGAAGCAAAGCAGTGGAGTACATGCTACGGAGAAGAGGCATATGAATAGGCCTCTTGTGTCACGTAAAGGGACAAGATGAACATTTCATTAAGACAACCTTAAAAATGACCATAAAGAAGGTGTAAAAGCAACCTTGGTTGTATGCCGTATTGAGTTTATCACGAGGAGTCTCTCCTGGTCTATTTCTACACCAAAACTTTGTTGTGACCATTGCTACCACTGCACCATTAAAAGGAAAAGGTAAGCCAAATCCTGATGCGAGAAATACAGTAAATACACTACTGGTGATCACATAAAGGTGAGCTAAATCCCACCCTGTGAGCACACAGAACTAGTAGTGATGGTAAAATACTAAAATCAGTCAGCAATTTGCTAATCTGACGAAATGTACCATCAGATCCAAGCAAAGACTACACTGCAAACCAACTTCAGTACTATATATCTCTGACATCTTCATTTGGTAATAGAAGTATCAAAAAACTACAACAATTATAATTAAGTCGGCTAAATAATCCTAACATGCTTGGACAACATTTCCTAGATCAAGTTGTGACAGACATACATTGTGCCCATACTTGTTGACACTTCAGCAGGTACTCGCACATTGTTCAGTTAGATGTTGCAAGTATATCCAGTGTGGTTGGGCACATAGGTATTTGAAGCATATATGTCCATCTCTAACCGCATAAATAAATCTTAACAATGTCCTTAATCACTGTACACCTTGCACAAAATTTCGACATCAAAACACCTACACATATAATTAGCTTTTTTCTTTTTTTCTTTTTTTTTTTTTTTTTTCTGATCGATCATATAACTAGGTTCATCGACAAAGAAGTTCCAGTGTGAGTTAAACAGATAATCTCCACAAGAATAGACCCCTCACTACAGAAAGCCTACACAACTTCGTGCCCAGCACCCAGAATGTGAGCAGAATTCACCTGTTACATATTATTGTACGACATCTATTGCTGTATTTGACCGAATTAAAAAGAGATCTGTTGTCGTGACAGTTCTAGAATTTCATGTGATGGCTTGAAAACTACTGATTCCATCAGGGAATTTTTATATGTGTCACTTCAAGCTTCACTATTTGACAATATTTTTCTATTACCAAATTTTTGACTTTTATGAGATTCTCTCAAAATCACTTCAAGCTTCACTATTTGGGAATTTCGAACCCAAAATATTACCCAGAACAGTATCAAATACATAGTTCAGGTGTTGATTTAGATTCTCTATCTACCCATGATTCAGCATAGGAAACTGACATCATTATTAATTTTCTTTTTAAGCAAGTATCACAATGTCAAATACCAGTATTGTTTGAGACTAACAAGTGCTAGTCGGCATTCTATTGCTTGCCACTAACAAAAGGTTGATCAAGCTAGTTGCTAGTCGAACTAGCAGGAAACTATAGTCGAAATGTTTTGTATCTTTCAAGTGCACTTCAGTTTGACCATTTAATGTAAGAAACCAAGAGAAAAGCTCATTTTCAGTAATACTTCAAAAACAACATATGAAAAGTTACCTGCATAGGATATTGCCAATAGGATGCCATGCAAGGTCCGATACACTGTTTTCATGTGCCCCAGTTATTTCGACCTGAGGACTATCATGCCTGTTCAGACATAGTAACAACAATCAAAAATTTAGGAACTGGAACACCTGTATGACTAAGACGTCCTAAAAGGAAAACTCGAGCATTACTAGCATGGGTCAGTAGAAAATAACAAAAGATATATAATGGAAGTAATCAGTACTATTTTGATCATGGAAAAGATAGTTACCCCACGAGCCAATGGAAGATGGAGCCATCAAAACTGCCGCTGACAAAGTATTCTTCGTGGAAAGGATGCCATGCAAGAGCTAGCAAAACAGAAAGGGCATAAGGGAAGAAAGTTTCATCTTCGGACTAAAAAGAAAAGCAGAAACCTCACATGGTTCGTTCAACCTATTTGACCCAATGACAATGAAATCCGAAAAACCTACCGAAAATAGATTCTTCATCGAGCGATACATGATTAAACTTTACTTTTCTATAGTATTGGCTATATAAGCACAAAACTGAAAGTAAGCATTTGCTCTGAAATTCGCTTCTGTGGAGAAGAGATTAAAAGTTTTACTGTGAATATTTTCCTGGTCAGAGGTGTAGGAGACTAACATTAGCTACATACAATTTGGATAGGCAATGGCCCCAACCAGACAACTGAATTCAACACCTGCATTCTGTTTCTAATAAGTGAAATCTTATTGTCTCAGATTATGGTGTTTTAGGGGAACCTTCGTATGCTTAGAATAATGTTACCTTGAGTCGAACTTCTATTTGAAGACAGCTTAGTTTAAAATCGCTAAAATAATAGTTTTTCATGTAAGCCTACGCATGAAAAAAATAAATAGAAGAACCAATAGATATCTCCATTAAGCATTGACAAGCAACCTAACAAAAGTTCTACGTGACCAAAAAATACTTCCACTTACTTGCATCATTGAGTAAACGATTCGCACCAAAAAATATAACATGTTGAGTTCGGACCTTACTAGAAAAAGAACTCGTCCTAATGAAAAGGGTTTCTGGTATGAATAATATGTGACATACGAAAAATATGTGACACTATACACCATCCAGATCTTAAATTGTGCAACCAAACAAATTTTAGCTACACATCCATATGCCCAAATAGACATACAAACATCATAAGAAAGCAAGTAGTAAAGGAAAAGTGAAGAGGTGTTACTAACCAGTTACATCTTTCTGATGTCCATGAAACGATTCAAGCTCTTTCATAGCTCTTATATCATAAATCTGGGCATCAAGAAGGCAGTGATTGGTGTGTCAACCAATAATTTAGCAAAAAGAAATTGTTTATGCCCAGGGTAAAAAAATGATAATAGCATAGTTGCGTTATTATAGTCTGTTAACTGCACCTTGATGATTTGATCCTTTGAAGCTGTTAGTACCCAATTGCCCTTCTGATTCCATTTAACACAAAGCACTATATTTTTATGACCATGGCTGCAAAAGAAGTTGAGATTAATGTGCATGAATTAAGCTTCACATGAGAAAATAATCAAAAATTTCTTACAAGGAAGAAAGCTCTTTCCCAGATTTAGCATCCCAGAGTTTTACAAGGTTGTCTTTGCCACCTGATCCAAAGGTAAGAAAGTCAGCTTGAAACCAATAGCACAGACGAACGTTCGTACCTAAATCTAGTGAACAATTGTAGTGATAAATGTACGCACAAATGTACTGACCTGAAACCAGTAACGACTTTGTTGGGTGCCAATCGACACTGTTAACATCCCAACCGTGGCCTGCCAGAGGTCAAAATGCATTCATATCTCTTAGCATTTCTCATGCATTTTAAAGTTCGTATGATACTCTGACACATGCAGAAGAAAGCAGTACTGTACGTCGCAGATAGCAAAAAGAGTTTTCAGATAGAGATGTGAAATAGTTCATCAGATACCGTAAACATTAACAATGTTGTTTACTTATAGAGAAAAAAACAGGGAAGAATGCTTAAACCAACACTGCTAACCAAAATCTGATAATTTGAATAGAAACCATAAATTGCCATTCAGAAATTAATGCACCGGTTTATAAAACAAATCGTCTAAACTGGGAATATCTTCATCATATTTGATGTCAAAGTATATTACCACTGCATGGAGCTGATAAAGTAATGAGATTAATCCATTTATTTTGAAACCTTAATAGCTTCTGCAGGCAATTTTTTCAGTTACAGGTGACATGATTTCAAAAAGCAAACTTGCTGTTTGTTTGGCTTGTTTATGCTTGCTTAATGTATATCTTCAAGGACCCCCAGCACTATTCAGTGATAATACAGTAATCGACGTGGTTAACAAATAAACTTGCAATCTGATAAGGAGAACAAACCCAAGCATTACACAACACCAATTGCTATGATGAAAGCATGAACACATGGTACAATAAGCAATATGTACGAATGACACTTCCGTGGATACACATGCACCAGTCACTGACAAAACCAACAAGTTTTTAAAGGCACATTACCAGATAAAGATCGCTCTTCCTGGCACCGTGCAAAATCCCAAACTTTAACAGTTCTATCCTCAGAACAGGAACAGAACTTCAGATCAGTTTTACTGAAGCTGTGGAGCAAAAATATACATCCTTTAAAAATCCACACATAAAAAAGCTAACATGCAATTGATTTCATAAATTCATATAAGACTACAAAGATGTACCTCAAATCACGGACTGATTCCTTATGAGCAGATTTTTTTGCCTTGACATTAGCCATGCTATTTTCCCAATACCTAACCCGATAGCAAGTATACAAATATAGTATGTTAAAAAAAAGAAGTCCATAAACTGTATCGTTGTTTTACGGAAATCAGGAATTTTGGAATCGGAGTAACTAAATAATCATATGTAATAGGTCGAAAATCACACTTTATTGAGCCTCCATCATCCCCAGTAACCATCCAATTCTCGTTGTGACTCCATACCATAGACCTAATTGCTTGATCATGAGCTGTACGAAAGGGCATCCAACAACAAGAATATTGAGTATGCAATTGCTAAGATCAGAAAAAATATCTTCAAAACGAAACAAACAGGTGAAGTGAACACTGCAGACCTGAAGGACCGTCTGAAAATTAAATGACTGTCCATCCCAAAGAGTAAATTCACCACTTTGAGAACCAGTTATGAGACGTCTACCTGTTGGAGTCCACTACAGTAGACGATAATTGATTCCGTCAGACATCGAAAAGATGATACCCGTCAACCAATAACATTTACTGTATCACACTAACCAATTCATGTTTCAGTTATACAGTCCCCCGCTCAGTACTGATAACATAGTAGCATTTCCTTCCCCCATAGTCAGACAGGTGTGCTTTATAACAGCAGAAACTAAGAATTCCAAATATTGATGAAGATTGATATTACACAAGAAACTTACCAGCACACAATTTATTGAACACCTGTTTTTGTTAGTAGATGTATGGACAAACTTTGCAGCGAAGCTAGTCGATGGATTATCCGCGTAAGCAATTGTTGGCAGCATCTGCACATTGACAAAGAAGAGAGACCTTAACTTGTATGCCAACTATTTTAACCCCATGACCACAAACAAAGACACAGTGAGCAGTCAATTTGCTATTAGTTAGTTTCACATCTACAGGCAACGAGCACAATCAAATATGTAAATTTTGACATAGCCAATGATCAGAAAGCATGAATGACCAAGGGAGGAGCAAAAAACATGCAGAAAACGAACCAGAACAGTAGCATTTTGCTACTGTTCACCTATGCACTTTAGAACAACAGAGTAATTTAAAAAGAAAAGCACTAACATCTAATGCTGCAGGCGGGGCAGGATGCAACACAGTCCTATGCCTTGAATCTCGCTGCCAAGCACGGATCTGCAAAAGACTGATGTAAGTATCGTATTTGCGCCTTTATTTTGCAATTAGAACACACACATAAGAACATATTTAAGCCAACATTTCCAGTATGTGGACTTAGAATAACATGTAAAGAGTAAAACGCTAATCGGGAGATAACTATACTGTTGATAACTTAAGATATGTTATCCTGATGGTCACATGTTAATATAGACATATTATTACTGAAATACTGAAATGGCTTTTAAATATCTGATTTGCATTCTCCTATGGATCTGTCTGAGCATAATATTAAATTATGATAAGTAACGAGAATGGAGTTTGCTGAGAAGATGAACTAGACTAGATGTCGGTAAGTCTATCAGTCTATGGGTAATTGACAGTTTATGCCTTCACAGTCACTGAGTAAAAAAAAACAATATCCAAAATAATCAAGTAAACTGGACAAGGAGAGAGTATAAATATTCGGAAGGGTTTTGTAAACTGGATGGGGGAGAGTATAAATTTTCAGAGGGGTTTGTTTTAAAAGCAAAAAAAAAAAAAAAAACAAGGGGTGTTCCGGGAATCGAACTCGGGACCTCTCGCACCCGAAGCGAGAATCATACCACTAGACCAAACACCCATGTTGTCAGACAGACTAAACACTCATTTAGTTATTGCTGATCTCATCAAATGCACCAGATCCCCATCAACAACACTCCAACGAAATTCCAAGCAAATTCAAATTTCAGAACCTACCTACAGAGACTAGTATCAATCCATACTTTTCTATTCTACTCTTCCATTCTCACCATGTCCCAGAGTGTATGCATCTACCTCCATCTAATTAAAATAAGTGATTTTGTACTCCAATACATAAAACTAAACTCTAGGTGAAGCCGTGAAGGTAAGTAAGAAATTAACAGTTGATGCAACTGATTGACAAGACACTCCAACAAGTTAGTTTCCAACAAATAATGGTACATCAGTTGCACTCAAACAAAAGATTACACTTAAGAGTGATCTTAGTTTATAAACATTGAAGATCCAAAACGAGACACTATAATATATACAGATAATCTAATGAAACAAATAAATTCAAATAGCAGGTTTTTGTTCTTATACAACAGAGAGTGCGACATTGTTATGCATGTCAACAAAGTAAATAGCAACTTACAGATATGTAAACATGAAAAAAAAAAAAAAAAAAGGGTAAAGTAAAATGCTTTTACGTTATATTATTTAAACCATAAAAAAATGTCTTGAAATATGCATAAACTAGAGGAAAAAAATGCACCTGTATATAGCGAACCGCGGTGCTAGTATAATCAACAGCTCTCCTCTGAACAAGCTTTCCAACTCGTTTAGCAGCAAAACTGTCTCCTTGAGCTGCGATAAATTTGAAGGAAGATAAAGAAAACTTTCACAGATACAGGAGAAGCCACCAAACTACCATATACACATTAACACCAAAAACACTTAATTTAGAGTAGCAAAAAGAAAAATGCATCAAGATTATGATATGACAAATATTCATAAGTAACTGATCAGTTTATGTATGTGAACAGTCTTTGCGCGGACTTTTTCCAAAAATCATATTATATAATCGGCTAGTTGAACTAAATTGAGACTGATATGTATTCCAGTTCTTCTCATATGTTTCTACTACAGGTTTGTAGTGTAATTCATAACAACCCACTGCAGTTTAATTCTGATGATAATTATATCAGAACAAGACATTTTCAAAAGCTACCAGTTGCATGTTGCAAAGAAAAATTACCAATTCAAATTAGACAGTTTGCAATTTCTAGCATTCAAACCTATTAGTATTCTGGCATAGCCAAATAATCTAAAAACGGGAACATATAACCTTGGCCCTGTAAATAGTTTCTTTTTAACTAACAAGAACAATTTCATTGTCATCAAAGCTAAAAACCATATGAATTTGTTTCAGTAGTTTGGACATGCACTTTCAACTTATTGACGAAGGGATAAGCCTACACAATGTTACCGAATTTGTGAGGAGCTTAGGTACACGACACACATTCCCAAACGTGACCGAAAGAGTATCAAATATGCTAGGATATACATTATCAATACCATATTAGAGGAAAGGGAAAAAGGTATTAGAATTAAAACCTAACAGTAACTATATATATTCTATTTCTTTATTATCATTTAGTATTTATTTTCTACTGCACTAATGATTCATGAATAATTAGTAGTATTTGCCAACAAGTGTCAAGTTTATATAATTATGCCTAATTGAAACCAAAGAGTGGTGTGTTCTCTTCAATCTATATCGTTTATGGTTTCTAGCAACTTAGACCAAAAATGTAATACTCCAACAGTGGCATTCGGTAACTTTACGCTAGCCTAAAATACCGTAAAACGACATGCAAGCGTCCAATCGCAATTTGCAGGGTACGTACAAGCTTCTTCACCTAAGGCACACTAGGAACATTCCTCTAGCTCTTATAATTTCATCAAACACTTGGAAATGGACGAAAAAGAAAAAATTTAATGGAAATGAACATATGCATCAGGAGCAAAGAATAGGAAAGATGTTAAAATTTTAAATGCTACCATCATAAGGAGTGAGACCAGTGGGATAGTTGTCAGATATGATGTTAGTCGAAGAAGCTGATGGTTGACGAGTTGGCAGTCCTCTATGGAAGCCAAGGGTTTGTTGTTGGTGTTGGTGTTGGTGTTGCTGTAGTTGGTGTTGTTGTTGCTGTAGTTGATGTTGTTGCTGCTGAAGCTGCTGTTGCTGTTGGAACTGGAGCTGCAGCTGCTGCTGCTGATGTGGATAATGAGAGAGAAAAAGAAGAAGAAAAAAAAAACATAACTTAGAGATGACCAGAAATTGCCAGAAAAAAACTGTTAACTAATAATTGTAATGAATGAGCTACTGCATTTAGTTTACGTTTTCTGGTCATCACAATGGATTTGGTGAATTTTGGGTTATCTAAGGACATTTTACAAAGTATTTTTCAGTTACCAGTAAGAGATTTTATTACTCAAACATACACATTCACAGGTATCAGAGAATCATTTGCGTAACTAAGTAGTAAGGCAGGCAATGCCAATTCAAAGTTCAAAGAAAAAAGAAGAAGTAGTAAGGCAGGCAATCCCAGTTCCAGTAAGAAATGAACATCAATCATTTTCCCAACATAAACAAGTTACAAGAACATTTAAAACCAATAGAACAGATTCGTAACATATTAATCATGAAAAGAAAACAAAGTTCAAAAGACATTACTACATACTGTCTATTACTAAAAACAGTTGAACCACTTCACAAACTAAATGAAAATAGAATTACGGTATACACAAACGTGCATATGATGAGAGACAAAAGAGAAATAGTCACTCTCTGTCGCGTTGTAATTATCACTTGTTTTAGCCAACATAGGGGCACCAGAAGACACAGAAAGGCAACGAAAATGGACTCTACTCGCGCGCACCTACATAGTATACAAATATCCTAGACATGCACACAGAAGAGAAGCATTTTGTGTTTCGTCTCACTCTCTGTACACAGTGTTTTGACCCTATTAGACATACGACTTACCATAGACGCACAGAGAAGATAAAAAAATCATACAAAGTGCATGAAGAGAGAAATTTACAAATTGAAATTACTCTTGCACAAAACCACACTAGCAACCAAATAAACAAATTATTACCCATTCCTAGAAACTAATTCAAACCCCAATGCCAAAAATCATCATACAGGTAAAACAAGCAATTGTTTTAACCCTAGATTGTAAAAAGAGGCAGTAACAAACCTAACCTAGGGTTTGATTCTCATGAAAACCCCCATTAATTTGAACAACTAAAAGAAAATCGAAATGACAAGTAAAGAAATCCATACCTAGCACCACTGAGTTTCTCGTGTCTGCAATTGATGGTGATTATTATTCATGAAAACCCCCAAGTTTGATTTCTGCGAAAGAAAGTCAAGATTAAAACAAAAATTGAAACATAAAACACAAAATCAGAATACAAGGAATAAGTACCTTCAAGTTTTTCTCGAGTTTTCTGTTGAAGGTGGTGATTTCAGTGACAGTGCTCGCGGTGGTGGGTGGTGGTGGAGTGGGGCAGTGAACGAGGGAAGAGAGCGAAGAAGACTGTGTAACAATAGATCTTCTTGGCTGATAAAGGCTTTGTATTTGACTCTTTTTTTACTTGGACTGATAAAAGACTGTGTTTGACTCGTTTTGATATGATATTCCAGTGTGGTGACAGCTTACATTCCACGGAAAATGGGTCATTTGCCCAAATATTTTTAAAACATGGTTCTAATGGACGAGTAAAAATTAGTATGGGTGAAATGGACAACAAAAAAATAGCAAGAATGAAACTGAATTCATCCTGGCTTAAATTTAAAAAAGATTGAGGATGAAACTGGATGCACCCTAAAGTAAATTATCATTAAAAATAAGAAAATATATCTGAAAATGGGTAGGATGATTTTTACATTCTCATTCATTTAAACAATATCAAATTTTACATTCTTTTTTACCCAGGAATTGTTGATTTTGGTCTTTTTAACCAATTTTGTGTACATTCTAAACTTGTAAAATATTAATAATCAACTACGGCTTGTTTGCCTTACTACAACTCACTAGCCACCACATTATACAACAAGTCAAGTCTCATTTCGAATTGTGCATCTGATCTGATCTTATGTTTTTATCACCTACCAAATTCAAAAAGTTTTATCTAATTCTTAGACAAACAGAATATATAAAACTTACCTCCAGTCATGAAATTTGATTCTTAATTCGTGGCTAAGAACGTACTTCGATAGTATCATAAGTGGCCTTACTCGAGCGTACTGCGAGCATTTGCTAGATCCACTAGTTGGGTTTTTAGCGGTTACAGATTTATAATTTAAGTGCATTGCGAATGTATTACTATTATCACATAGAAAATTTCCGTTTTTGCTTTCTTATGGTACTGAGTATTTTAATAAGAATCCTATTATTGGGACTTAAAAAGGCTTGGCTTTTTGGGGACTATATAGGGTCCTGAAATAGTGATAGTGCACGCCCCCTATCCAAGTATTTTCAGAATGACTAATATGACCTCATTTAATTTGAGATGATAATCTTGATTAACATCACTAATCATAATTAGCTAATTAATTAAGACTAATTTATTTCTTTTAAGTTAAGTGATGAAGACAAAAATCAAAACAACCAAAAAAATCAGAGGGAAGAGGAGAAGGAGAAGAAGAAAAAGAATAAGAATAAGAGAGAAAATTTGGAGAAAATTGGAAATGAGTGATTCAAGCAAAACTTTTGATGTAGGTGAACCCTCATCTTCAAAATACAATAAGATATTAATACCCATCAACAACAATCAGTTATTTGCTGATTTTTCAGAAAAACATGAAATTTTTTCTGAAACTCAAAATAACCCTTATGAACCTTACTATGATTTCGAAGGACCAACCCAAGAAGAAGAAGAAATCGAAGAAACAAATACTCAAGATTACCAGGTATACCTCTAATCTAGCTCCGATTTCAGTTTTCTCTTAGAATTGTAAGAAGTTTCGGTTTTTTCCTTCCGAAAACCCTAGGTTTCCAGCCGCCAGGTACAATCATGTCTGGGAACCCATGAACTCCTAGATGTTATTCTGTTATACGGCTCACAATTGATGAACTCCCAGCCGTTATCAAAAATTACTGATGGAACGATGAACATTGTTGGCCCTAACTGAAAAATTACGGCCATGTTTTTTCTACGTGCATGAGAAGTATTAAATAGCATTTAATATTGTCGGTGGCGGTTAGGTTTCCTGGACGAAAATATTAAATGCTATTTAATGTTGTCGGCGCCGATTGGGTTACCCAGCCGTATATACGTTTACGGCTAGTTTTCTAGGTTGTAAGCTGACTCATCCAAATACAGGGCAACTAACGTCCAGGAACTCCTAGAACGGTTGGGAATATTACTAGTCGACCCATCCGTATACGTTTTGACGACTAGAATATCACTGGTCGACCCAACCATGTAGGTTATTACGGCTGGATATATATTTTTCGACCCAGTCGTTTATGTGTGTTTAAAAGATATTTTTTGACATATTTCATTTTATTATAGATTGTATCGTACATTCTGGTGAAAGACCAAGAGGTGGTTATGGAAGATCAAGAGGTGGTTATGGAATAGCAAAAGGTGGTTATGGAAGATCAACCCCCACCTATGCAAGTTTCCGAGGACACAAGTGCTCACTATGCAAACAACTATGAGCGGAAATATAAGGAAGATGCAAAGAAGTGGGATCGATCACAAGGGTTGAAAAAGATGTGCATCATAGTCCAAAATAAACAAGTTACATACACCATCTTTCAAATGGTTTGCGAGTGTGTGGAAAATATGAGAGCCATTGGAAAAAGGGTAGTGAGTATAAACCAAAAACCATAAGGAAGAAGGGACGCTATAATACAAAGAAATGTGGATGCCCTTTTAATCTTCAATTTAAATATAATGATGATAAGAAAGTGTGGTGTATGGTGAAAGTTGTCTCGGGTTATCATAATCATCCTATTCCTGAGATTTCGATCAACCATCTTTATTCGGCAAGGCTCAACCCCTTAGAAAAGGAGTTAGTACACGTGTTGAGTAAAAGACGCACAAGACCTATTGATATCCTTAGTGGCGTGAAGGTGTTAAACCCCCAAAACTCATCCTCATTGGCAACTATCTATAAGGAAAGAGAAAAATTTAGAAATGAGACAGGGAAAGAGAGAGTGCTTACACTACACCAAATTCTGGATTTAACAACCCAGATTAGCAACAACTCTAGGGTTGTTGCTAATTCGCAACAAAATAAAGCAGTTGCCAAATGTTAGCAACAACTTTTTTCTGTTGCGAAACTCGCGACTGCCCATGCTCTGTTGCGATTAGCAACTGCGGAGATCATAAGCATGCGATTCACATGCTTCCAGGTAACACTTTGGAACTCTTTTTCCGCTCATATTTTTGATATCATTTAGTGTATTGATAAACTTCCACCCCGTTGACTCCTTGACCCCTTTGACCATTTCTGCTACTTGTTTCTATCGAAGAGATAAGTTTCTCTTCTACCACATTCTTCTTCCTTTCTCTAGAGAAAAACTCGCAGAAAAAAAAAAGTCTTCTGCTTCCAACTTAAGTGTATGATCAAGCCATGGACTCAACGATCAACTTATGAAGCAAGAGAAAGTCTTCTGCTTCCAACCTAGCTCACATCTTTACGAAGTTACAGAACAGTTCAAAGTTCATTTCTTTGTCAGTTATAAGCACATCCAGTAGCCACTGTTTGAGGCTTGCATAATGAACAACTTACGAAGTCGAAAGGCACAGACCACATTTACAATGGCTGAAGCAGGCACAATTGCAGTGATGACGAAGTACGGCATGCGTTGCACGAGGCATAGGTCAACATCGGTACAGGTAAAAGTTGTTTAGGTTGGTTCAACCATCATATGAGCCATGGCTAGAACAACAACAACGCAGAAAAACTTCATCATCTTTTTTTTTATGAGAATTTACTAAAGTAGCATATATGCGTTGGTGTCTATATTTTTTACTAGATGATTTTTCTATGCTTAATGGAGAAGAACTATGGGGTTTATACAGTAGTCACAACGATGAACAGGAATATCTTTTTGAACCAATTTAAGGTAGCTTTGTTGTGATCAGTTACACTCTTTTGGCTTATAAAGCTTAAATTGTCATTTAGTTTCTTGATATGGCATATACCATAGAGTTTGTTATTCTTGTTAGTCTCTCCATTACGGAGATACATATCGAGCTTTTTTTACTGCAGACATTTGCAGAAATCTGTTTGGTCTGCTTTTAGCGTTAGAGATTGAATGTTTTTTGTTAACCCTGGACCAGAGTAAAAAACTGGTGCAGAACGATACTTCTGTTAGGCATTATTCCCACATCATATATAGCTTTTGAGTGTGCAAAAAAATATTGGACGAGAATTTGAACAAGAGCTTCTTGGTTGTATTGTGTTGTCCATCAGTCAGTGGATTCTGTAATGACCCGTCCCTCCACCGATACTGTCCCCACTTAACCACTACGGTTGTCCGGCAGTGCGGGGTTTTCAACGGGCATCTGAAAGGTTTGTCTGCAGTTTTTTGGTTTTTGTTGAGTATAATTTCTCTTTTGTCCTGTAATTTACCAGTAATCATTTAGCAGGCAATTCGTATGAAGTATTTTTCACCCAGATAACAATCTTTTAGAATTTGGTTTGTAGGCTCTGGACATGCTTCGTGGGAACTCTTATGCATATGATCATGCACTAGAATCATTCGTCTAAGATTTGCGGTTCCAACATTTCAGGTGTCAAATAATGGATTTTGTCTCTGATCTAGTATGCAAGGTAACAACGACTAAGTTTTTCATGGTAATATTAGCTATCTCCAAATAGTACACTTGCTATGGTTTTAGTGAATTCTCAGACTTGTTTTTGAGTTCATCAATTACTACACTCTCACTTCCCTATTTTGCTTCTGTACCTTCGGATTAGACGAGGTTAATGTTTCTTCGAGAAATGGAAGTGTCGACTTTGACTTGAGATAGATAAATGTGAGACTAAGATGGCTATTTAAAACTTGTAGAATACATATTCTTCTTCATACACTAGGAAGATGATGCATACACATCTCTTTTATCACTGCATTTACTTAAATAGGTTTATGAATGTAGTGTATTGTTTATCTTCTGTTTATACTATGAATTTGCTTCTCTTTTTTGTTCTTAGCATGCTTATTATGTCCACGCTGACATGTTTTCGTAAAACATTATACATATTCACTCTCGAAAAATTTAGTGTTTATCAAGTTAGGTAAATCATGAGCTTTGTTTCACTGTTTACCAAAATAGATATGTCTGATTTTACTTGAAATCTTTTCATCGTCGGTTAAATAAGACACCGAAAAGATGGGAGGCGCATAAATTGTTTAAGGGACTTCGATGGTAAAGCCCTATGATAATTTGGTTTGGTTCAAGCTGTGGTTCTTCATCTTCTACATTTATCATGTTCCAGGTAATGTAGATTGTAACTGCGGTGATTAAATTGCAAACACTTAAGTTGCTCTAAGGGCTTATACTCAGTTTCCTCACAAGTTTCAGTTGGATGGCTTTTGCAGAACTGAAAAAAGTATATGCTTAGCTGAAAATTAGAATAAAATCTTGCATGATTTATGTCCATTTCTTGTTTTAGAAAGAAGCTTTTCCGTTTTCTTTTATAGTTACTGATTGTTAGATTGTGTGTCAAAAATGCATTGTGAAATCTAAATTGGGTTGCTTGTAATAAATTTTAGAGTTAAGAATTTCGCCGAGATGATCAGTTAAGTTCTGGAATCAGACATGCCATAAATGGTGGTGAACGAGAAGCACCAAATTTGACCAAGCTTGGTTCTAACTGAACTACTGAGCTTCACCCTGAAGCTCCTTATGATGAATCCATATCAACTACTGTGCCACTGGTAGTGTTTTGACTAGGGTCATTTTGATCATGGTATAGCCACTACAACAAACAAATGTATTTGTGACATTATGTTTGCAACATAATAGAAAACGTCATACATATTAGTTATTCGTGATAGGTTTAGTGTCACAAAAATATTGTGTGAGCTAAATCCCCAGAAATGTCAGGATAGGTATTTTCTACACCTTCCATTCTGTCGCAACTATTTATTTTTAAAATAAAAAATAAATAAAATTAATATGATTTTTTCGCGACATTTTTAAGTGTGGAAAAATTATTATTTTTTTAATTGTTAATTTAAAATACTTATAATTTTTTATAACTGACATTTTAGAAATGTTATGAATAATTATGTATATTGTTAACACTAAAATCTGTCACAAATATCCAATTATTCACGACATTGTGTAGTCATTGAGAATAATATATTTTCCCTAGCACTCTCATCCGCTGCAAATAAGCTCATGTATAACTAACATTTTATGATGTTGGTAAAACCCTTTATTTGCCACTCAAAAATAATGTCACGATAATAACATTTTTGCGACGCATGCATCTATTAGAAATACCTTTTTACATTATCGGCAATATAAAATGTTGTAAATACAATAATGGTCCTTGCCGTATATAATATAATAAATGGTTTTTATTTTAAACCTTTTCATATGTCGTAAAAAAAAATAGTTTATAGTTTCACTACAAGTTCAATGTCTTAGCTGATTAGAATTTATATGATTTGAGTTTCTTAGCTGATTAAAATTTATATGATTTGAGTTTTTTTTTCAAATTTTGTATCCACTACGATGCTTATTGTTACACAATTTTAACGAACAAATCTGAACAACTCTTGTTTACAAATATATTTGGGCCTTACCGGATAACGAAACTAAATCTAACAGAAATACACGGTTCCACTACCGTTACGTTAATAATGGATTATCCGTTAGCTTATCGGTATCGGATATTCGTTTACCACTATGTTGGATGGTAGCAGTAACGGCTAACGGATTTTCGGTATCGGATGTCGGCTAATTGATATCCGTTGACGGGCCTAATTAAGTTACTTGTACGACTTCTAAAACATTTAGCCCAGCAAATGTTTTTCTCTCCGACGATAACAAAGACATTATTGCTACGTGTAGCATTGTGGATGGACCACGTCTAAAATCCTTCTTGTTAATAACGATATCTATGTACGTGTCAGCTTCTCCACTTCCATATGCTCAGTGTAATGTTTAGTCCAGAAAGAAATGATCAACTACAATTAAAATTAAGAATCCAAAAACAATGAAAATCTGAGAGATCGAGAAGCTAGTAGAGAAAGTGAGAGATGCATCACCAACCAATTTTTTTAGCAAGACTTCTCTGTTGCTCTAATCAACAACAACAAATTACAAGCCCTAATTCCATATGCTCGGTGGTTCTATTTTTCTTTCATCTGTATTTAAATTGATTAAATTTTGATATCTTGTAGGTTGGGATGAAGTTAACTATCCAAATTGAATCAAATTTTAGTCGATTTAAATTTGTATTCAATGAAAATTCGCAGCTTAGGATTTTGCTTTTATATGTATTCAATCCCTAAAATGTTGTTTCACTGATTCAGAGTATCATGCAGGTAGGGGTTCTTCTCTTGAGTTAATTTTTGTACAAATCTCTTTCAGCCCTGATTTGATTTGAGTGCATGCTTTTCTCTCTTCTCTTTGTTGTAAATGTCTTCTTTATCTCCATGCCTTGGTAAATATCATGTTATTTATGGATTTAAATTCCTTGTTTAGTGATTAGTGGGTGATTTTTAGACAATTTGTGAAGACTAAATATATTTGCATCTATTTAAGTTTAGTTTTCCTTGAATTGATTTTCTTTGAACTAGCCATAACCTGTTCGTTAAAATTACCCAGTAAATTTAAACCTCAAGTTGATGTTGGTCAGCAACAAATGATATACAACCAAATGTACTTTATAATCTTAGATTTTCTTTGATTAACCACTTTGGATATCTTTGTTTTTATACTTGCTTAGTATTATGAAAGAAAAGCTTAACTGGTTAATTTGGTAGCCATTTTTATATATCCCTTTGTTTTAACTACTGGTTTGTTATGGATATAATACCCATAGGTGAGACTGGTCCTCCCAAGTAGCATATGTGAATTTTTTCACCACCAGTTGACAAATACGTCATTTCTACTGTTTGAATGTAAAATGGATTTGTCATGCTTTATGTAATTTCTGAATTTGGACATGCTCATTCTTTAACTTTGATTTATATTAAGTTGGTTTTGTCTTTCGGTACGTTATTTCCGTGACCTCTAATGGGTTGTGGCTCACCCCGTTTTGTTTTGTTTTCCACAGAATACGAGGCAAGGTTGAGGCAGTAAGCTTGGGAAGAGCTTGCAGCTGGGAGTTGTGTTTTTGATTGGATTTATGTTTTGGATGAATAAGGTCAGTTGGTGGAGAAAGAACAGTGAAGAAGTTGAGATTATCGAAAGCTTTAACTATAGCTGAAGGAACGACTGTTTCTGATGCTTGTCGAAGGATGGCTGCTCGAAGAGTTGATGCAGTGCTTCTTACTGGTTCAGGGTTAGTATTTCTTTTTGTAAGTTTATATTTATTGGTTTTGAAGGTACTAGTTTCAATGCCATTGAAAGACAAATCAAGATCGCATTGTGAGCGCATATTTTTTCAGGTCTCTTTACGATTTAAGTTTCCCTGTAGTTTCTTTCTTGTCGAACAGAGCTAAGTATCTGTCATAGTGGAGAACTGTACCGGCTTTGCGGTTAACCGTACTTTCTTCCCATATGGACAAGGGGCACAGCTTTTTGTACACCTGAGTGTGGATTTGTTCAGGATCGACAGATTTTTCAGAGAGTTTGGCATTTCTATTGGACCTTTCCAGTAATGTTCTTCCTCTTCTTCTGGTGCTTCCTTGGTTGTGTAATATCATGTTACTAATAGTGCTCCATTTGATTCCAGACTACAGGACATAGCTGGATATGGAATTGGAATTGCGACTGTTAAAGTGTTAGCCTCTGCCTTCGGAGATTGAATGCTCAAAAAGTCCATTAAATGATATTGTAATGAAGTACGGGAGAAATGATACAGAGGAAAATCATGTATTTCTTTTTAATCTGAAGATTTTGACAATTACTCGGTGTTACCTTTCTATTATTCCCTAGCTTCTATAACCAATGCCTGTGATGCTTATTCGGCTTCGTACAAAGATTTTGATGTTTCAGGTAAACTAGATGGTAAAGGGAAGCAGGCAAAACCCCGATCCAACCGTACTTCCAATCATTGAGAAGTCTAGAAAGCTTGCTAATATTGTACCTGGTGGAAAGGTTTTACTCATTGTCGTAGTCATTCTTAACTTAATATCTTCTTCACTTGCATATATCAATATAAATTCATGCCTAGGTTGAATAATCAGCTCACTCATGCTGGGAAAATTCCAATTGTGCGAAAAATCAGAACCATGATAATGTTTCCTGTAGTGATATGGAATTTTTGTTCCATATTTTTGGGAGTTCATCTACTAAACAGTTAAAATAATTGCTAGAGATATTGAATTTTGATGGATTATCTGCACAAACAGGTAATGACACTGATTGCTTATGTGATGGAGTTCGAAGGAAACTATGGATCACATCTCATTACTGTATCTAATGTTGTTTCGGTTAATTGTTGGATTCCCCCCACCCAACACCCAAGATGTCTAAAAGGTCAGGTACTTGTTTTCATATTCTGAAAATTATTATGTTGATTTCTTGTTTTCCCCAAAAGTGCTAATTAGTAAAGATGGGATGAATTTTTTAAGTCAAAGATGCGCCCTCATACTGCACTTTGTTAGATATGCACTAAATATTTAGCTATATTTAGATTGCGTTTAATGATTTTATTTTTACTTACTAAATATTGGGCATAAAATCTTTTAATTATGAAAAAAGTCTTTTACTAGTCCGGCAAAGAAAAAAGACCCGCCAATATTTTCATGATATTTCAAAAAGTCCCCATAATTTTAATTTAGTCAATATTGTGGCCATAATCTTCGGATAACTGATCACGTTTCTCCTTTATACTCTGAAACAAAACCTCTTTTCATGTACAGCAAAAAAAACTCAAGTACAAAACCCTAAATCTGAACTTGAAAGAGGTAACCATCTTAATCTTTGATTTTGATCTTCAATTATTTCTCTTCATCTTAATTATTATAAGTGCAAATCAGTGTCTCTAATCTCTCATCCTAACTATCAGTATTCCTAGTCTCTCCTACCAAAACAGAGATCTGTTTTGGGTTTGTGATCAGTGACTCATAACTGGTATTGGGGGGAGTTTTTTGTGCTGAAAACTTGAGAAAAAAATCTTGTGGTGATTTATCAAAGTTTCTCTTTAAACTTATTTCTTCAATTTTTTATTTTTAGTCTCTGGTTTTCTTTTTTGTTATTTTTGGTTCTTTTATTAATTTGGTTTTTGAGTGTCTACTGTTCTTTCTTGTTAACCTTGATGCTTTTGGTTTATTTTCCTTACAGTTTGTTGATCATCTACTTTTGGTGTTTCATTATCAGGAGTACTACCAATTTTAATCAAGGGATAATGGCACCAGGTGGAGTTAGACCCCCTCGCACATCACACGCAGCCTCTCAATTGTCACGCACTGGTAATTGAGTTAATCGCATACCTACAAATTATTTTCTCGGAATTGTTATGTTTATTTTCGGCAAACGCAGTATTATCTAACTCCCATATCTCTTGAAAAATAGATCTGCCAAAGATTAACAAAGGAGGCAGAGGAGATGCTCTTAATGCAAAGCTTAATGATCACATAAGGAAAAAGAATGAAAAGCCTACAATAACTATCAAACCAGGTAAAAATATTCCAACTGTGGATTGGGCCACTGAGTTCCAAACTGAAATAGGAATCATAGTGAGAAAGTTTGCACCGTGGTCGACTCGCCCCAAATGGAAGTCAATTGGAAAATCAGATCTGAAGAAATTTTATGATCTCATAATGGTAATTATACACTTATTTTTGTATCATTTTAGTGTCCTTACTACTCTGTTCTTCTAATGTCCCTACTGTTATGTTCTTCTTGCACATACTAGTGTCCTTACTACTCTGTTCTTCTAATGTCCCTACTGTTATGTTCTTCTTGCACAGACTACGGTAGAACTCTCTTTGCGTAGTTTCTTTGTTGCTGGTGCTAACAGAAATTTGTTTGGTGATTGTGAACTTAGGAAAAATTCACTATTGATCTACATGTAGTACGCATTCATAAGGCGGTCAACACAATGCTAGCTAATGAGTACAGACAATTTAGATGCACACTTCACAAACACTACCTGCAGTAAAAACAAGATGGAACAGAACGGGAAAACCCGCATCATCAGGTTAAGCAGGAGGATTGGGAGAAACTATGCACTTGGTTTGAGTCTGATGAGTTTCAGGTGATATTGGTCTTCGATCCTTGTTGTATTTATAAGATTTATTTGTGGTAGTCATATTGGTGGTATTCAGACTTCAGTACTAGTCATATTTATGATATCTATGTAGTATTTATCTGCATTGAACCGTCTTCTTTGGATTTGAATGCAGACAAGTAGCACTCAAGGTAAAAAAAGTCGAGAAGCGAATACAACCATTCATTGTACGGGGTCAAAACCTTTTGCCTGCTATAGAGAAAAAATGGTAATTGTGTTGTCTCTGTTATATAAATTTATGGTTAATACTGTATCTAATTTTTTTTTGTGGGGAAACCTGCAGTGTGATCCAGAAACAGGTGAAGTTGTTGGACAAATTGAATTCTACAAGTTAACCCACTGCAATATTGATGTTTGGACCTGTCATACGGCGGAGGAAAACTATGTAATACAAGGATTTTCGTTCTGATTTTCTTTTTAATTTTTTGTCTGAGACTTACTATTTAGTTTTAGCATATGTTCTACTATTTATTTTTAATTATTGTGTAGGGTAAAATGCTTGAACTCCGAGCTGCGCCTACACCTGAAGGTTCAACACCCTTGACCGATGCTCAAATATGTGAGGAAGTGCTAGGTGTCAGATCCGGTTATGTCAAGGGTCTTGGTCATGGGTATGAAAAACCTAGCTCGTCTAGCATCGAATATAATGCGGAGTTAGGCGAAGCTCTTAGGAGGGCAGATGAAGCAGAGAAGAGAAATAAGGAACTTGAAGAAAGAGTTGATGAGCAAAATCGCACAATACAGGGGCTGGTAACTGACACAATGGATATCGTTTCTTTTCTTCAGTTTAGAATGTTAAGTTTCTTAATTAGTGGTGTCATTTAATGAACAATGTAGATCTTTTCTATTAATGATTTGCTTCGAAAAAATTTAGTAGTCTAACTTTGATGAATCACAATTTCCAAGTAAATATGAAAAATATTAAACCTACTTTTATAAATTTGTAATACGACGGATAATTCCTTACAACTGTAACATCAACAAAAGCATTGCAAATGAGACCCTTACATGACAGAAAAACTACAAATGAGACCCTTATTACATGACAGAAAAAAATTGAAGCCCATATTATATATGTATGTATAAAAATTACGCGTGGCAAATATAATTCTTTATATGACATAATAATACGTAGCATATAATTATTATTCACGATATTATTATGTGTTGAAAATAATACATATTAATGACGGGTGTATCCGCAGCTTATGCGTCAATTTTATAACGCATTAATGCGTTGAAAATAAGGATTGTTTATGGCATCTTCAATCGTTATAAATACAAATTTTTTGTTACATAAACGAATGTCACATAAAGGATTTTTCAGTATAAATGAAAAAAACAGTATTTGTGACGCATAAGCTATTTGTGACGAAGAAACATATTTGTTACACAAAAATCTACTGAAAAAAACCTTCGGCATAAGTGACGCTTTTAGCGTCGGTTGGATTATTTGCAACACCTGTTTTTATAACGCACTTCCCGACAACAAAACAACGTCAGAAAAATATATTTGTGATATAAAATCAAATATTTGTGACGATATTTTTCATTGAAAAAACCATGTTTTGTTGTAGTGAGCGAAAACTCATCAGAAATCCCAACACTTACTCGAGTCTCATTGGTCCCAGCTGGTCTCTAGTATCTTTCAGGTATAAGCAAATCATTGGCAATAGAGTATATACCTTGAATTCTAAAGTATATTTACTTTCTTTATTTGTTATCCCTAACTATATATATCTGTGACAGGTTCTTCATCATCTTGGGCAAAACGAGAATTCGGCCTCATCGTATGATCATCCTCCCAAAGCCACAATAATTTGCTGCATTCTGATTACTCACTGTAAGAGATTGTAACATTCTGTTTCTATATGCAATCCTTAGAAGATAAAATAAACATAGTTGCACCAGCACTATGTAAGAACCAAAAACATATTTACATATGCAATCTTTCAGTTGTACAATTTGACTCCTGATTTTCTTAATGCAACCTGTAACATGACAATGATGTCATGAGTTCCCTGCTTTTTATTGTATTTGGTTCCCTTTCCTTGTAGAATGTCTTTGAGGTTTAAACTTGTGGGAATGTCCTTGTGAATATAGAGTATGAGAACTATCAGAGTGAATTGCTGGATATAAAATGAATCAAGGTTGTGCAGAGAACTGGGCTATTGCATGATAAATTTGGGGCGAATCAGTTTTGACTAGGTCAATGAAGACTTGACCTTTTTTTTTATGTTGTTGCAAAAAAATTATCAACGGCAGAAATGGGTTGCTAAATATGAACCAGAACAACTATTTCCTGTTCTACTAAAGTATATCCCGGAGTGACTCTAAAATTAGCAACAGAATAACAACAGTTTACTTCTGTTTCTATATTTTAATTTCGCAACAGGTTGTTTCTGTTTCTACTGTCGTTGCTGACCGAAATTAGCAACAGAGCTAGAGTTGTCGCGAAAAACTGCGACAGGGTGTTTACCAACGGCAAAAATATGTTGCAAGCCCCGTCAACAACATATCTAAGTTGTTGTTAAACGTTAAATTTGGTGTAATTTTATGCAACGATTATTGTTTTTGTTTGAGGAGGCAAAGTACTCTACGTCCTATCACTACACCATTTCCCCCGAATTGCAACTAAATTTTGTAACGGCCAAGCAGCCGTTACAAACTTTTATGTTACAAATGGCCGTTACAACCTAGACGAACAGGGAGGAGCCGTTACAAAATTTTTTCCAGATTCGTAACAGGGGGAAACTGTTACGAATAGTAACATACTAATTTTTTACGTGTGTCAGTCACACGCTTGGTGACACTAGAGCCGGTAACAGATATTATTGCGCGTGTGCCATTCAGCCATGTGCCCCCTTTTTCCACCCAAGTTCACTAAGCTAGAGTATTATTCCTCCCCTGAAGAGATAAGCTCGTGAAGAGATAAGGGTTTCATCGAGTACACTCATTACCTTTTTTTCAATTTCTCTTTTTCTCTTCGTTTCTCATCTCGTTGCCTCCGCAGAAGATACCAGAAATTTATCAAAGACATTTTTCGATCTGTTATTTCAATCGTAAGTTGTTTTTTTTTATTCATTCAATCATTTTCTGTTTTTTTCATCGGGGTTTTTAATTTTAGGGTTTTTCCATCTGATAAATCTATTGTGATTTCTATTTCTGATTTCGTTTTAGGTTTATTTTTATCTGATATAAATCTGATACGATTTCTTTCTCTTATTTCAGGGTTTTATCTGTGGAAGAGCTGAAGAACTTTGAAGGTATTTGTTTTATCATCTGTTAAATCAAGTTTTAGGATTTGAAGGATATATACTAACTGATATTCTGATTTCATGTTAGGGTTTGAAAGACTGAAGAACTTTGAAAAACTCCAAAGAGCTTAAGTTGAAGGTATAAGAATTGATTTGTTTAATTTCAATTAGTATGAATTGATTTTTTTTACTTTTATTTTTAGGTTTTCAATTAGTATGAATTGATTTGTTTAATTTCAGTTTTAGGGTTTCAATTAGTATGAATTAATTTTTTCTTTATAGCATGTTAAGATTATGGTGTTTTATGTAAACTAACATGTGAAGTTACTCGGCCAGGGCTTCGACAACCCTATCACTAGGACTACGTACATTGTTTGAACATAATCGTCTGTTTTTGTCCATCTGTAGAAACATATTCACCTTCAAATATAACATCATTAAAAAAATGTGATGTGAGTCAGTTAATTGAGACAATGTTACAAAACTTGCATACCATATGTATGAACTCTGTTTTCTTTGTAATATGTTTTCTATGAACTACTTGTAGCTCATCATCTCCTCGTTGAGAGGATGTTTCTGTCATTTTCATGAGGGCTTCGGCAAACCCACCACTAGGACTAAGTGCTTGGTTTGATCCTATAAAGTCTATTTTGAAGGGTAATATGTCATCTGATGAGAACAAGAAATGGATGAAGTGTGACCATAAGTCTGGTGAATACATACAAGGTGTGAGGTCATTTATACAGTTTTCCAAGAATAATGGTGGTGGGAGGGTTTTATTTTCATGTCCTTGTCGAAATTGTATGAATGGTAAAGGTTCAGTTTCACTTAGTGAGATATCATTTCATTTTCTAAAATATGGTATTTGTTTGACGTATACAACATGGCGTAATCATGGTGAAAGTTCAGTAGAAGCACGGTCAAGACATAGGGATAACACTACAGCAGGTATGGATGTGAATGTTACAGTAGGTGTGGATGTGGATGGGAATGTTACATCTGCTATGGATATGGATGTGAATGTCACAGCAGGAGTTGATGTGGATGAGAATGTTACATCAGGTGTGGATGTGGATGAGAATGTTACAACAAATGTGGATGTGGATGAGAATGTTGGGACCAAGGGGTGTTGTAAGAAAAAGTTATCAGCGGCCGAGCGAGCAAGAGTACCATTGTATCCTTCGTGTCCTAAAGGAAAGTCGGCGTTGTATGTAGCGATAATGGTGAACAACATAAAGACTCAGTATGCAATTTCAGATAATGGTATGACTGCAATGTTAGAATTGATAAAAGAGTTGCTTACCGAAGAAAACACCCTGCCAAGTAAGTTTCCAGATGTCAAGAAGATAATTCAAGAGTTGGGGATGGATTATGTAACCTACGATGCTTGCGTGAATGCTTGTATACTCTATTGGAAGGATAAGAGTTCATTGCTGAAGTGCCCTGTATGTCAAGAACCGCGGTATGTAAGAGTTTTCAATGATGAGAGAAAACTTACTCAAGTTGCGCAGAAGACGTTGAGACACTTTCCAATAATTGCAAGGCTGAAAAGATTTTATAGTATACCATGGATAGCAGAGGCGATGCTTTGGCATTTTAGATCACAGAAAGATATCAATGTAATGCGTCATCCCGTTGATTCTTCAGCTTGGCGTTGTGCGGATAGTTTTTGTCCAGAGTTTTCTAAGGAAGCACGGAATGTTACTCTTGGTATAACAACTGAAGGCTTCAACCCCAATGGATGCTTTGGTCTCAATTACAGCTGTTGGCCGGTAATTCTCTGTCCGTATAATCTTCCTCCTTCGATGTGTATGAAGAGGGAGTTTTCTATGTTATGTTTGTTGACATCAGGCCCGAGAGCACCAGGTAAAGATATCGATGTTTACTTACAACCATTGATTGAAGAGTTGAAAGAGTTATGGAATGATGGTGTTATGACTTTCGACAGCTTCACCGGTTCTGAATTTCTGATGAGAGATAGGTTGTTATGGGCAATTCATGATTTTCCAGCATTAGGGACTCTTTCTGGATGTGTAACTCATGGGTATTTTGCTTGTCCAAGTTGTGGAGAAGAAACAGATGCTGAGTGGCTGCCATATAGTAAGAAGTTGTGTTATATGGGACATCGAAGATGGCTGCCAACGAAACACAAGTTTAGAGATGATAAAACAAACTTCAGTGGAGGAGTTGAGCATGGTAAAGCTCCATGGCCACTAACAGGATTGCAAGTTCAAGAGATGGTAGCTAATTTGAAAAGCAAACAGGGTAAAGGAAAACCACCATCAAAGAAACGTAAAAGAGGGACTGAAGGGTATGCTGATGAAGAAATTTCCGATCACTCTTTATTTTCTCGAAGGTCTATTCTTTATGATTTGCCGTATTGGGGAGCGAACACAGTTCGTCACTATACAGATGTGATGCATACCGAGAAGAATATAACTGAGCACATTGTTAATACTGTATTGGGAAATAGCAAGTCAAAAGATGGTCTTAATGCACGTAAAGATATGGAATCTATGGGGATTAAAAAGCGGTTATGGTTGAAAGAGGATGAAAACACGGGCAAGACAACAATGGAAGATGGGTCTTTTTCCTTAACAAAGGATGAAAAAGTTGCTTTCTGTACAGTTTTGAAGAATTTAAGGGTGCCTTCAAATTTCTGTTCCAATCTTCGCAACAACGTTGGTATAAATCCACCAGAGTTGAAGAATTTAAAGTCTCATGATTACCATGTTATGATGCAGTCTTTGTTTCCACTGCTTGTTCATACGGCAACTTCATTTCCTAAAGATCTGCGAGTTGCTCTTCTCCGGATTAGTTTATTTTTCAATATCTTATGTGTGAAGGTTATTAACAGAGAGCATCTTTTACAAGCTAAAGCTAGTTTGGTGGAGGCAATGTGTGTTCTAGAAAAATACTTTCCTCCATCCTTCTTTGTCATTAGTATCCACCTGATGATTCATCTGGAAGATGAAGCTTTAATCTGCGGTCCGGTCAGATTTAGGTGGATGTACCCCTTTGAGAGGTAAATTTCCCACTTAACTATTTCCCCTGTTTAGCAATTTTGTTTATTGTGATATCATGATTAATTTCTTTTATGATAGAGGATGACTTTATTTCGTGAATATACTATTTGAGAATCCGTAATGTCCTTATTAGAAATTGCTAGTGTTGTAATTATTTAGTGGAACTCAGTTGTTAAATGCATGATTGGACTAACATAGTAGTATAAAAATCCAATGGTAACCATAAAAAGGAGTGGAACTGTTAGTTCTCATTATTGAAAGGTTGTGTCTTTTAACATCTTACTATGTGTGTTATGCTAGTGCTGATATGGAGGGTACAAACCCTTGCTTTATAGATTAAATTGAATTTGAGAATGTTATATGGAATGTCAGGTGCTGAGTGTAAGATACTTTGATTAAGAAAGTTTATATTTGAAGTTTTTTTCTTCTGAAATTTTATGAAGTTGACAACTTAGCATAAGAATCATGTTTGGTAAGGCCTTGACAACTTCTACACTTTACTATTCTTTGTAGGTTAATGAAAGGCTTTAAAGGGTTAGTGCGCAATAAAAGGTACATTGAGGGATGCACTGTGAGAGGGTATTCGTTGCGAGAAGCTAGTTTATTTTTTATGGATGGCATGTCAGATGATGGTGATGGTACTCACAAACATACTCGACGGGCTTTTTTAGATTATGACTATGTTTGCAGATGAGATGCCTTTAAGTACTGGAAAGAGTATGACTTTAACTCAAGTACAATTTGAACAATGCCGCAGCTGGATCCTATCTAAGTATTTTGAGATAGATGACTGACGAAGGTAAACATTACTGCTTCAATGTGAATTTTAAATTGTTGTGTAGTATGCTAGAGTTATGCTATTTGTTTGTTCTTTGAAGTATCAATGTCTATGTATTTGGTTTTATTTGAGATAGCAGTTTCATTGATGCATTAAGATGTTTTCATTATTTGATACTATTTTTATGTGGTTGCAGGAAGTATGATTCCTATGTTAGCGGCGACACGTCTAATGGTCAGCAGACCTCAAAGAGTTTTCATGTATGGTTGCGCGACGAGGTAACATGATATCTTAAATCTTTCATCCCAACTTGTTATGTTTTTGGTTGTGATACTAACTCCAACATGAACTTTTATAGTTGATAGAAGGCAAAGAGACTGATTCAACACTTTGGAGACTCGTGCAAGGACCCCTCTTCAAGGCACGATCCTACAGGAAATACCAAGTCAATGGCTTTACTTTTAGCACACTAGGTTGTGAGGCGAAGAATATATCGCAAAAAAGTGGCGTATCAATGAAAGCTTTTACAAGACTGAAAGTGAAGTCGGCCGAGGAAGCAGAAATAACTTATTACGGAGTTATTAAAGAGATTATCGTCTTGAATTACATGGAGTTTGAAGAAACTGTTTTCTGTTGTGATTGGGTTAGTATTGTAGATAAGAATGCGTATAAGGTTGATGCAGTTTCAAAGGTTATAAAGGTCAACTTATCCAAGATGAAAAACAAAGTTAGAGTGTCTGATGAGCCGTTTATCCTTGCATCTGAAGCGACTCAAGTGTTCTACTCAAAGGATCTTACAGATGAGGGATGGTCCATGGTGTTGCACTCACATCAGGGGTTAACTTGTTCAGTAGATAAATTTGAAGTTCCTACAGCTTATCAATCAGTTCTTACTGACAATGAGAATTTCAAAAAGTTGCTTTCAATTGGTTCTATTTGAAATGAAACTGATGCCACCTTTGCAATGTGTTGCGCTTCATGAATATCTATAAAAAGAAAGACTGCCTTTGTTTTTCTCTTGTTTTTCTTTTCTTTTGTTTTATTTGATCGCTTATTATTTGAGAGGTGTTATTTATTTTATTCGCTTGTTCTGTGATCTGTTTTCTCTTGTGCAATATTTTCTTTCATGATATTTTTTTTCCAGGATATGGCAGCAGTAGTCGTCAATGAATATGGAAACCAGTTTCCAGGAACTGCACGACAGTTGGTCACTGGAAGGGCTCATTGGTTCGTACACATGTGCCTGTTTCATACAAAAACTGGAATCTTGTGCCTCAGAAGCATAAGGATGATGTTTGGAATACCCTTAAGGTACAAAACTTACCTTAATGAGGGTTGTATCCTCAGTTGTTGTTCACTCCTTTAACTTCTTTTATAGTGGTTGTATCCTCAGTAAGCCATTAATGAGATCTGACTTTACAGGACGAATTTAATATCCCTGAAACATCGAAGGATATTGTTCAGAAGTCCATGGATGGTCCATGGAGGAGATTTAAAACTGAGTTACGTACCGATCATTATGATTTGTACCCTACTCATGAAGAAAGGATTCTACATGTTCCACCAACTGTAAGAGAAGAGGATTGGATAAAATTTTGTGAGAATAAAAAAGAAGAAAAGGCAACGCAAAGTAGAATTGACCATAAGCGGAAAAGACAACAATATGGCTACACACATTGTTCCGGTCGCAAACCTCATTGTTTGGTCAGAGCTGAATTGGCACGTAAGTTTTCTCGATCTCTTCTACATTCACAATTTTCCCCATCTCTGTTGTATTTCAATAATGCCTCAAACTATGATATATTCACAACTTGTCTCGATCTCTGTATGTAGGAGGCCGAGAATCCTGATGTAGAGATCAGTCCTGAGGATGTGTGGCTTAAAGCTCATACACAAGAGAGTGGTTCAATCTTACCTAGCGCCCAGCCATATGCTGTGGGTCAGTTCACTTTTCAGTTATTTCAAGTCTTCTCATTGTTTTTAGTTAAACATATTATAATTTTCTCGATTGTTATGCTTGGCACAACAGGATAAGCTGAAGAAGGCCCAAGAAGAGATCAAAGAAAAATTGGATGCAGGTCTTCCAGTAGAGGAACTTTGTGCACTTGCTGCGGCTTTTGGAAAGGATAATAGAGGACGGACTCGTTCTCTTGGTCTTTTATCTCGTACACAAGTCCAACTTTCTGCTCCTGCGCGTCACAAGGTCAATGAGTTGAAACAGAAGGAGGGTGGTGTTACTCAAATGGTGGAAAAACTAGGTGGAAAGGTGGGGGTTCTAATCGAAGGACTTGGAAAATTATGCCACATAGTTCAAGATATCCAATCTGCAATGCCAGCATCAGTTGGATCAAACTTGGCCAGCACCTCAAAAGCTCCATCTCCACAGGGTGTTTCTGCTTCACCTCTATCATCTCCTCAGGGTGTTTCTGCTTCACCTCTATCATCTCCACAAGCTGCGACGAGTTCACCAGCTGCATCAGGAGTACATGGCATGCCGCGTTGTTCATTACTGAACTTCGAGGGTCAAGTGGTTGCAACTGGTAACATCTGTACTGGTGGTTTAGGAGAAATAATTCACGGAGATCCTGTACCCTTACATCTTGCCAAGGTGTGTATCGATACTATTTCCAAGCCAGATGAAATAACTGTGAGTGCCAACAAGTATGCAGAGACCTTCAGAGACGTTGGAATTGGAGGATATGTGCTTCATCCAAAGATGTGCCTCTCAAATTACGACACACCATCTCTTTCTTTTTGATGTGTCAACCTTTTTGAGCATCGCATAGTATCTGCCTCAACTCATATGGTTCTTTTTGGTCTTTTTATGCAGTTCAAACTTTTTTACGTATGCTCTTATGCAGTGGTGCATAACAAGTTTTTAGGCTTATTTTCCCCTTTTTTTTCCAGTTCACACTTTTGTATGTATGCTGACTGATACGCATACTCTTATGCAGTTGTGCATAAGAATAGATTTACTTGAAGAAACATCTACAGTGCTGCATAACAAGTATTTAGGCTTATTTTCCCTTTTTTTTTTGCAGTTCACACTTTTGTATGTATGCTGACTCATACGCATACTCTTATGCAGTTGTGCATAAGAATAGCTTTACTTGAAGCAACTTTTTTTGTCCGATGTAACTTTTTCCTGAATTATGTGAACACAAACCGGCTTATGAATGGATATGCACTTTCAGTTCATCATTTATTTGTATATGTGTGGGTGGCTTTTGTTCTATTATATGTGAATGCACAGGGGACTTCTCGCAAGGTCAGCTGAAGCAACAGTAGCCAGCCGGGGAAATATCAATCCCTGGTAAGTACTTCACTTGGTTATATTTGTACTATAAAGTTTAAGAGGCGTGGTTTCTGACCTTCAATTTATACTTGCGAGGTATTATGCTGGTGGGAAGTGAAATACAGCTGGATTGGCATCAACTTGTGTACCTGCTAGAATGCCGGGTAAGTACTTAACTTGTATATTTCTAGATTCCATGTTTCTTACGGGACTTTTGTTTGTTGCGCGTGCGAGAGAGCTTATGGACTTTGGTTTGTTTCAGGACCAATTGCAATGATGGCCTGGATCAGTGGTTGCAGTTTCAGTTGAAGCTCTTGATGACTAAATCATGGGCTTGTTCTTATTACAAAACCACAATAAGTATTTCTCATTGTTCTTCTCCCTAATTTATATTTTTTTGAAGTTTTGTCTGCTTTTAACATGGGTTGGTATATATGCTTAGGAAATTTAAACTTAGTAGATACTTGTCATCTATAACTTTATGCATGGATTTCGAACTTGAAGTCTTAAAATTTGCAGCTTCAAGTTGGTTTATCATCTCTAGCTGTGAACATAGAAAATTTGCAGTAAGTTTCTATGTACAGTCTAAGTTATATAAATTTGTGAACATAGGAATTTCTATGAACTGATACTTATGGGAATTTGTATACATTCCCTTACTATTTGATACTTAGAATAATTTAAGTTCTATTTTGTATGAATCCTTTGTATGAATCCATTTGAATGTGATAAGAATTGATTGAATGGACATGAATTTGATTGAAAAAAAATATTGTTGATTGTGAAGGATAAATGAAAGGTGTATGCAGTTGGTTATTTTGAATTCCGGCATATTCCGGCCGAGAATGAGCTGCCGGTCAACCTTGACCTGGTCAAAATTGGTCATTGCTGACTGATTTTGACCAGGTCAAGGTTGACCGGCAGTAATTTTTTTACTGTGGCAAAAAATTCGTAACGGCTTCAGCTTGTTACAACGTTCTGTTACTAAATAAATTCGTAACGGCTCTCGCATGTTACTACAGTGCCACGTAGTAACGGCTATTCGTTGTTACAAAAAAAAATCGTAACGGCTGCAGGGTCGTTACAAAAAATTGTATCACCCCTTTTCGTAACGGTCCGGAACAGCTACAACTCCGATTCGTAACGCTCAATAACCGTTTCGAATCGGAAAAAATGGTGTAGTGTATGAAACGAATGAAGAAAAGGAAGTGGAATATCTTTTCATCGCAAATCCGGAAGGTGTACAATTGACAAGATGCTTTCATCAAATTCTCTTTATGGATTGCACGTATAAAACTAACAAGTACAACATGCCGATATTGAACTTTGTTGGCAAACATTTGTCGACATTTACCGTTGCGTTTTGCTTTTTGAAAGACGAGACGAAGGAAAGTTATATGTGGGCATTGCAAAAGGTGAAGTTATTGTATCAAGAAGGTTATACTCCAAAGGTGTTGATTACGGATAAGGAGCAAGCATTGATGTGGTCCATACCACGTGTTTTCCCCTACGCGCGTCATCATATTTGCACGTTTCATCTATGGAACAATGTGCAAACTAATTTCAAGAGGGTTATATGGCCAACTTGTTGGCACTCGATTTCCCCGGCAGCGGCGCCAAAAATTGATGTGATTTGTAGATAGTGGTAAAAGTTGTTCGATTCTCAGACTTGTGAAGGATATTAATTAGACTTAAATTCTAATATTAAAATAGAAAACTCACTAAAAATTATAGTAAACTCAATCAAAGATGATGTCAATACTAAAAGAAACACTGAGGCTAAGATTCAACTATTTTCCAAGTTCAAAGTGATTAAACCAATACTTATATTTATGCAATTTTCTTGTTTAATTTTATTCTAAAATATTGCAACAAGTAGATTTTCAAAAGTAATAATTGTAAATACCAAGTATGAAGCATCAAAATCTTAAAACTAAGCATACTTTATCAAAATAGATCACAATCACTCAAATAAAAATCATATTCAATAATAGTTCAAAGCAAATAATCATATAATTATTGCAAATAAAAAGATAAAATAGAATATACCACTTTTTGTTGGAAAAATAGCTTCCTCTATCGCCTTAGCAATGGGGTTTAGCCCCTCATATTAATCATGATCTCAAAATATGTGTTTCTTGCTCAAAAGATGATTAAAAGAGTGAAAGTAATAACACAGACTGTTTGCAACAGTGTATTGGTATTGCAAAGCAGCTGTTATAATGGAACTGTTACAGAAAAACTGTTGCTTTGTCGCTGATTTTAAGACCCTAGAATACGACTGCCCTGCACAACTTAATGTTCTTCAGCTGTTAAACAACGACACTGTTCTGCGACTGTTTCCTGTACGTCAATGTTCTTCGCGTTCTTCCTCTTCAGCAGCAGCAGCAGCAGCAGAAACAGAGTTTGGTAAAGCTCTGATTTCTTCTTCTCTGGCTCTCCTTAGGTTCCCAAACTCTCGACACCTCTTCTATATGACCCAAGACATCTATCTATATCAAAAATACCGATTAAATATCTCCCAAATCTTCCAAAATCTCTTTCATTCTCTTCACGGCCAAGTTGCGGCAATTTCTTGTTTTAGAATTTTTACGCGTTTCTAAGCTTTCCTTTTTATTCTAAACTCTTTCTTAGATAGAGACAAATCTTTGGGAAGGTTTACAACGCTTTAATCTCTCTAAAATTCCCTAAAACAGGTCACACACGTGACTTTCCATATTTTCTGTTGTGAGAAAAATCCGTCGATTGAGCCCAGTCTAATCGATTTAAACACCCATATCAGATTCCTAGACCCATAAGGAGTCTATCCTATGAAAATCAGAGGTTTAATCGACCTCAAACTCCTCCAAATCACGATTTCCAAAACTGTACTTCACTGCACTATTTTCCCGCCAAAACCTGGTTTTTGAAATGTTGAAGATGGTTACCCCTTATCCAGAGTAGGGGTCCGATTAGCAACTGTCTGGAAATGGGATGCCCCTTAGTAATTAGGTTATCCCTTATCCAAAGTGAGAGTCCGAATAGCAAATGTCCTCCGGGTGCTTTCCAACAACTTTTCGAGCCAATTTTTTCCAAAAATGTTTATTCGCCAAAAATACCTACAAATAAATAAAACACCATAATAAGTACAAAAATGAGCCCTAACAATATATAGAATCGAGACAAATCGGACACAAAAATGTGTCTATCACGCGTCATCATATTTGCACGTTTCATCTATGGAACAATGTGCAAACTAATTGCAAGAGGGTTATATGGCCAGCAAAGAAGACCGAGATGGAGAGGATTAAAAAACTACCGTTGGAGAAACAACAAGAAGAGAAAGATAAGTTTGAAATCAATGACAAAATAGCCGAGGTGCTTTGGGCGGATTTTTAAGGTGATTGGGAACAACTAATATGGTCGTTCACGGAAGAAGTTTATTTCCTAAGGGAGTGTTTTGTAATGGAAAAATGGTCAACCTACCCGGATGTTATAACATATTTGAAGAACGAGTTATTAGATCCCCACAAAGAAAAGTTTGTTAGTGCATGGATAAACCATTATAGACATTATGACAATCAATCCACAAGAACGGTGGAGTCGACCCACTATCGGTTCAAGAGTAAGTTAAATGGTTGTGATGGTGGATTCGTTATTGTATTGAAGCTATGGTCGAGTATTTCAAGCGTGATCTCGATAGAATTAAATGGGATTTTGAAAAAAGCCGATCTAGAAAGCTTGTCGACTACAGGGATAGCCCTTGGCTCCGGGGAAGAAGTTTATACGTTTCTAAATGGGCAATCCTAAAAATTACACCTCAATTCCACCGGATATGAGGTGTAATTGTCCCATCAAGTTGGCTTTGGGGCTCCCATGTAGGCATGCGGTAGCAAATTATCCCACAAGGATGATTATGGTCGAAGATATAGATCCATTTTGGAAACAACTAACATTTCGCGATCCATTACCAAATCAAGGTCTTGGAGACGTGTTTTTCAACACAAAGGCACACAAGGAAATTTTTGAGAAGCAAGCTTCTTTACTACCAGCGCAAAGACAACTTTAGTTGTATGAATTGCGGAAATTCAACCGTCCATTCACTAGAGAAGATATATTTGAACCTACCAAGGGGAAGGGCAATGGTCGGCCTTCGAAAAAAACAACATAGAAACATGAAAGGGAATAAGCTAAGAGAAATGTTCAAGAGGGTCCACAATTGACTCCTTCAATGCGAAGAGATCTTTCGAGTTTTGAAAAGTTGAACGAGTTGCACAACGAGTCGAAAGATAGGCTACAAACAAACTTAAACGAAAGGAAATAGTAAAAGGCAGACCAAGCCCAGCTAGTGAAATGAAGGTAAAAGTACCCAAGAAGAATGTGGTTGTGGCATCCCAAGAAAGTTCAAAAATAAAAATTGATAGTGGAGTCAAAATTAAAGACCCGGTTGTTCCATCCCAACAAGGTTTAACAACAAAAAAAACTAGTAGAGTCCAAAGAAAAGTTGGTGGTGCGGTTGTTACTAAGCAATTAGCGAGAAGCCGAGGCAATTATGTCAAAGGAAAAGCAGCGATGGTCGAACCATCTCAAATCACCCCACAAAGAGTTGTTAGTGGTGAGAAAGAGACAGTTTTTTTGGATGTAGGTCCGATGAAATCACCCCCTATAGATGAGGAAGGTAATTATATCCGACCTACTTATACAATATTCAAAAATTACATGTACTTTTTACCACATTTTATTCATGAGTACGTCAAGTCCACCCACGATGTTGAGGGCGATGGAAATTATGGTTACCATGTGTTCGTTGATCAACTTGGACCTTTTGAGGAGGCAAAAGAATGGGGTGACGACCAAATTACTTATGTAAGGAAAAAGTGTTTGCTTGAACTACGTGGTTTCTCCGATTTCTACAATCCAATGATAAGATTCGAAAGAGATGACACAGAGGCGGTGATAAATGAGGAGTTCAAAGCATTTGAACGACGTTTAACGGGAAACACTACATGAATATTGGATGAGAATGCCAATATGTGGCTATCGACTCGCCAACTCATTCCATTGCATTATTCATTCCATCTCCTATGGACATAGTATTACATATGCACCAACAAGACGTATTTTTACGGAAGAAGAATCACCAAAGATAGTCATCATGGGGTTTGTGAACATGAACCATTATATCGGCCTCCAATTGAAATATGGATTCCCATTACCTCCATTAAGGAAGGGAGACAGTGGTGACGGCGAAATACCATTGGTTTGGTGTCATAAGTTCGAGCAAAGATTTCAATTGTGGGATGCATTACAGAATTCGAGGGATGGCCCTGTCTACTAATGAGTTCCGATGAGGATGACTATGAGTATATATGGTGTGAAGATTAGTGATATTATGATAACAATGTTTTTCGTACGGTGGTGATTAAAATGATAATATGATAACAATGTGGTGTGAACCTATGTATTTGAAGGTTAGTGATAATATGATAACAATGCTTTTTGTAGGGTGATGACTAAAACGATAATATGATAATAATGTGGTGTGAACCTATGTATTTTGAATCACTCATTATAAATGAACAATCTAATTTTACTCTTATTATATGTTTACAATGATAATATGATAAACATGTGGTTATTTAGAGGTGCTTACGGCCAGGTTATACGCTGACACGACCTAGCCGTAATGACCCAAGTGAGATTTTCGTAGAATTACGGCTGAAACACCAAACCGTGGACACGTTTACGGCTAGGAGTCCTACCCGTATTTTTGGGTACTGTCATTATTACAGATGAAACACCAAACCATGAACAAGTTTACGACTAGGAATCCTACCCGTATTTCTGGGTACTGACAGAATTACGGCTGGTAATTCTAGCCGTACATCCAATTTACGGATGGTAATTCTGGCCGTAACTCGCCCTGAAATTTCAGTATAAGATTTTACTCCGTTACAGATGAAACACCTAACCGTTAATCCCATTTAGGCTAGGAATCCTAGCCGTAACTCTCCTGTATTGTCAGTATCAAATTTCACTTTGTTATACTTAAACAAGAATATGATAAATTAATAATCAAAACACTAGTATCCATTCATTCAAGGTAAATTAATATCCCATTACTTAAAAACAAATGAAATCGCCCAAATTCATAACCTAAAACATGCTAAAAGTAAGTCTGCCTAATGAAAAGCTTGAATGAATTAAACAAGTACATAAAATAATCATCCACTATGACCAACAATCTTGGGAACATCCTTAGAAGATGATGAAGAACTGTGGAGAGTTAGGGAACCACTCATCCAATTATCCTCGTCGTAGTATAAAGATCATCCTTCGCTGGATTATGTAACTCCTGAAACCTGACAAGCAGTGTTTTTTGTTGGTCGCAATCCAAATACAAAACTTCCTCAATTTTACGGATCAGGCCTGGCAATCCACTTAGCTCGCTTGACCTATTTCAGCATCATTCAATTAATAGTGGTACATAATTTGAGAAACGTATACAAAAAAAAGAATCATATACTTAGCCTACATACCATCATCGTCGCAATATCACACATTGGTACCTGGAGTTCTTTATGCTTTCCAGGGTTCCTAAAAATGGTGAAAACCATATCAGAAGATAAGACCAATTTACGCAGAGTTATACACTTACGGTTCGGAACCAACAAGCGACCCATCCGTATTACACAATATTGGCTGGGAAATGTGAGACTTCCTAACCGTAAACACAGTCTCGGTTACGACACATGCAGACGACTCATCCGTTTGACCTAATTGCGTCCAGGAAGTGTGACACCACCTAACCGTAAAATAGTATCGACTAGGAAATATAAATAACAGTTACGAAATTTCGGTAACGGTTAGGAACTTCTCAGCCGAAACAATCATCACCCAATTTTTTCTGCAAACACAGGACGACTTATGGTTGGTAAAGTCCCATCCGTAAATATATTTCACGGTTGGGATCTCGAATTTTCCTAACGGCATGAGACATTAACGGCTGGGAGTTCTTGGTGTCCCAACCGTTAGGTATACACTAAGGCCAGGACAATATGATATCCTAGCCGTAAACCCTTCAGAAAACCATTTTTGAAAACCCTAAAACCATCAATGGAACCTACTTTTTCAATGTAATGGTAAAATAACTGGTGGGTTTTTCGATTCTTACCTAGTAGGAGTCATTTATAGACGATTCGCAGGTGTTTGAACAGATTGGTTCACCAGTACATCTCCATTAAAAGGAACATCAATAACTTGACCTGTTTCAGAATTAGGGTTCAATCGATCGGATCTTGTCACTCTTGATCTTGCTGCCATCTTGAGAATCAAGAAGAAGAAATCGAATCACGTTGAGCTGCTTCAAAAATCAAAAGAGAAGAGAAGGAAATATTATTAGGTTTTGGAGAGTGTTTTTGAGAAGAAGAAGAGAGAAAATGAAAGGGTTATGATTTTTGGTTTTGATTTAGGATTAGGTTTTAATTATATAAGATTTGATTTTAAATTGATTTATTAGGGAGGGGTAAATCTGACTTTTCAATCACTTAAGATCTCCCCTTATCCATATTTTAGCTACCCAAAGCACATTAAGCCCCAAGTTCCTATTGGGTTCAAGCCCCAATAATAGGATTCTTTAATAAACCCCTTGACTAGTTGGATCATCATCAGCTCTGTACTGTTGTACATATCAGAAGACAAGAAGTAAATAAACGAAAAAATGAAAATGGTGAGAACAAAAATTTGTTATACCCTTCATAGATGCTTTTTCTTGGATTGTACAGTAAATATATTAAATACTGACTGGTTAGGTCACCACAGGATTTGATAGGGATGGAGTTTTTAAAGACCTGAATGAGACTCTAAAACAACAATCGATGGTTAGATTTTGATGGTTCATAATTGGACCATCAATTCTGGTCCACCCTTACCTTTTTTTGGCCAAGAAACCACGGTGGGTTTGGCACAATTCTGGGAGATTAGATAAAGACTCCTGTGGTTTTGGTTTGCTCTCTCTCCAATCCACAGTAAATAGACACTCGTGGTGGCTTTAATATTCCCCATCCACTCTACCTAAACCTAACATTAAAAACAAGGCCTTCTTTACTCTTTACCAATCATATTGGGTACAAAAGAAGTAAGGGAATCGTGCAGCTGGTTTCTGCTGCAAAGAAGTAAGTGATCAGAAGTAAAGGCTTCGTATTGAAAGAAAAAAGGCAGCTACACTTCTCCTAGTGTGGTTCTATGCTGATTAGTAACAAGCATTTGTTTGCCGGATCCACACCATAATAAATGGATACAAAAGACTTAAAACAGGATGTTCTTATTATCTCGATTTGTTTTTATGACACCAAAGAAAATGAAACAAATACTCCAGACTAAACACAGTGGAGTAATTTCATTATTATTCTTTAACAAGAAGGTAGATACAACCACCTACGGATTGGGATCTTTGTTAACTCTTCCGGTTTACCCTTTAACCTGAATCTCAAACTTTTTGTCTCCGATCTCAATCTCAACCTTAGCTCCAGTTTTGTTAAGCTCAACATCAACCTCCTTCCCAGCATACTCAACGTCAACCTCATCTCCATCTTTGGTTAGCTCAGCCTCAACTTCATTCCCTGCATGCTCAATATCATACTCAATTCCTCCATTACCAAGATATTTTTTCTTGATCGACGATCCACCACTTGTCTTCTTTAATCCTTGCTCCTCTGACACCAATAACAACGTATAACAGTGAATATATAATTTTGAGTGATTAAAGGTGCATGTAAAATGTAGTAGTCAAGCATAAACTAAAATTAATTCGATTGCACAAAAACTTACGTGTTTTTTGAGGCATGTACTTAATAGCTAAGACCTCAGAAGAGATGAGAAGAACAACAGCAAAAAGAAGTCCCAGCAAAACGAGTTTCCTGCCATTCGCACCCATTTGAAAGTTTCTTCGTACTAATGCAAATGCACTGATATTGAAAGGACACTGCGAAATACTAATCAACAAGAGAAGAGTGAGGAAAGTAGTGTGACTTCAGGCTCAATTTATAGAGCAAAGAAGAAAATTTACCTTCAAGCTGCAATGATGTTATTGTTTGTCCCATTCAGAATTTAAACCAAGTCTTGGTGTATGATAGAACATGCACGTCATAGGCTTAAACATCCACTTGGTAAATGGTAACCACATGTTAGTCAAAATTAGCTTCCCTTTAACTCCAATTTCATTTAAGCAAATTTCTTTTCCCTGCATCTATACGCGAATAGTTTGGAAACAAACCAATTCGTGTATTATGGCCGTCCATTTGAAACTCCGAACATAGTACGCTAACTATATTGCCTGTTCGAATTATACGAATTAACGAATAATTCGGCCAAAAAGTCCTCCAGCTGTCTTTTGCGCTCATTAAGTACTGATTGCGCTCATCTATACACTGATTGCGCTCATTAACTACTGGGCCCGACGTTTTTTAAACCCACTGTGAAAGTCCATCGCGATTTCCTCTTTGGTACCATGATCTTTTTTGGTACCTTGTCATTAACTACGGATTGCGCTCCTCCATCTGTCTTTTGATTAAGCTAAAGTTACAAAATGATTAAGTTACCCTTTAACTAAATAAGTATTTACTTTTTTGAGACATGATCTTGTACGAGATGCAATTGTTAACATTTGTTACAAGGCTGGTGTGCCTGCGTGTAAAGAAGTGGTCCTTGGATTTTTGTCAGATAATAATACAGATTTGTGTCATGCAGATATTCTTATTTATAATTGGGAGAATGGCCAAGATGTTTGTATAGATGTCACTGGCGTCTCACCCTTCACAGTTGATGGCATTCGTGCTATCATTCCGGGTCAAGCTGTTTCGAATGTTGTTCTGCGCAAACATACTAAATATCTAGACAAATGTGTATCACATGGTAATGGTTTGGGGGTTCTAGCCTTCTCTACTCTAAGAGAGATTAGTGGTGATATCTTGTGTTTTTTTAATAGAATGAAGAATTATTTAGTTAGTTGTGATGCCAATAATGGTGTAGGTAAATTTCTTTTTTATAGATTGGGTGTTTCTATTCAAAAGGGTGTTGGTGCCGAGCTTGTTGCTAGGTTACCAGCCAAGGCTTTGAGCCTCGAGCGTACTCAAAGAGACTCGACTTAAAGGAGTCTAGAAATACTTCTACCAACATAATGAAAGAACCTTCCCACCTTGTACTGTTAGAGAAAGTTTTGATCCCAAAGAGATCTTATCAGTTTAGAAGGTGTTCTGATGAGGGAAGTGGGGAAGGTTTACTACAATAAGTTAAAGTTTTTATGATTGACTCTCAGAGGAATTCTTTTCATTTGGTATATCCAAGTCCTTGGCCTATTTCAGGTTCACTCGGGGCTTTAGCAACTACCGTAGGAAGTGTGATGTACATGCATTCATATCAAGGGGGTGCAAGACTTCTTAGTTTAGGTATCATCTTGATACTCTATACCATGTTCATGTGGTGGCGTGATGTTCTACACGAATCCACCTTGGAAGGACATCATACCAAAGTCGTACAAGACGGACTTCGATATGGTTTTATTCCCTTCGTAGTGTCAGAGGTTCTCTTCTTTTTCGCTTTCTTCTAGGCGTACTTCCATTCGTCTTTGTCACATATGGTAGAGATCATGCTGGCCACCGAAAGGGATTCTTGTTTTAGATCCTTGGGCAATCCCTTTTCTTAATACCCTTATTCTCCTTTCATCTAGAGCTGCCTCAACTTGGGATCATCATGTTATACTCGCGGGGAAGGAAAGGCGCGCAATTTATGCTTTAGTAGCTACCTTTGTAATGGGTCTAGTATCCACTGGCTTTCAAGTAATGGAATATTACCAAGCACCCTTCACGATCTCGGAAAGTGTACATAGATCTACCTTTTCCTTAGCAACCGGCTTCCACGGTTTTCATGTGATTATAGGGACCCTCTTCTCGATCGTCTGTGGTTTCAGCCAATATCTTGGTCATCTAACCAAGGAGCATCATGTTGACTTTGAAGCAGCTGCATGGTATTGGCATTTTGTAGATGTGGTTTGGTTATTCCCATTTGTCTCTATCTATTGGTGGGGAGGTATATGAAGATGAAGCAATCTTGAGCAATTCAATCTCGAAGAGGGGATGAATCTATACGTATAAGAGGTAAGTAAACAACCTATGTGGGTTAAGTAGATTTCTCTTACTCGAATAAAAGGAGAGGCCTCTACGGTCGAGTTCTTTCGAATCTCCGGACCTACTTGTAGGACAAGAAAGTTAGTTCCTCCCTTACTTTAACAAGTAAGTGGGAGTTTACAAAGTATAACATCATCCAATTCCGTACCATCACTTCATAGTCATGAGTGATTCCTCAAACCCACCCTTAAAGTCGACTAACCCCTGCTTCCGTTGATTCTCGTCTCTTTCATTTCCCTATTGAACCTCTCTTTATTCTGACACATAAATGCAGGAATCGAAGAAATGATGGAAGATTATGTTCACCAAGAAATGACCCATAGTTGGATCGTAGTCAAAGATCTTTTCTTGTCAATCCTTCTTTTTCCAATAAACCGAAGAACCTAATGGTCATACTTGGCCTTCTATCGCCAATACCTATCTTAAGCACCTTCAACAACTATTCCTACGCTTCCCAACTTTCCCGCGCAACTTTGAAGCAGAAGCTGCTATAAGAGCCAGTACAACTATGACTAAGGAAGCAAGAAACTTTTTGACTGTCCTGCGAGTATCTTCAGTTACGACTGATAGCTCCGTACTTTTTAATCCGTTTCGTTCCAGTTCAAACCAGACTGAAAGAAGGAGTTTATGCATTAAAAAGAAGAGATCATACCTAAATACATAATTTAGGAGAGGTCCCCAATCTATTACAAAATTTTAATTGCTTTAAATACCTTTTTAAATATAAGATTTTTCAGGAGGTTCACTGATCGCTTATTTTTCTGCCGTATAGTGGTGGACCCGGGAAAGCGTATAAAATTGAAGCGCAATGAAAACGGGCCTACAGTAATACCGCAAGTGCACGGTCGTCAGTTGTAGCTCGTGCAAGTACGGGTCGATCCACAGAGACTGGGTGTGTTTTGTAGTTTCTAGCTATTTTGGGTTCTAAATTGCTATTGGGCTTTTGAGTTAAGGTGATAACAATGGGCTATGGGCTTTGGTACCAATGAGTTTTGAGTACCAATGAAGTGAACTGATCCTTTGTACTCAAGTGGTCTGGGCTCAATATTCTTGAAGTGAACTGAGCCTTGGGCTCAGTTGGATGGACCTCAGGTTAAGCTAGGCTTTTGGTTTACACCTGAACTTGGCCTTTCCTTGGAAATGAGATGAACTGAGCTTGGTAATGAAGTGGGCTTTGGTTGACTCAACAGTGGACTGGGCCTTTGGCCTTACAATGAGCTGGTCCTTTGCAAAACAGAATGCAATTAAGAGACAATGGCCAAGGCAGGGCAGTAAGCTAACAAGCCAAGACAATGGCTCTAATGAGGCAAAGGAGGCTAGAGAAGACAATGCTATTTACAATGCAATGCTATTTACAGTGAAATGAAAACAGAAAAGAAACAGAGAAAGAAAACAGATGAAGTGAATAAGAAAACAGTGAGACAAAAACACTAAAGTGACAGTGGTAAAGACAATGAAACAATGGAAGCATATACAATGGCAGTGAAATGGTGATTGTTAACAGTGGCAAAGTGCCAACGAAGCAAAGTAAGTTACAAAAGAAAGTGGTAAGAGAAAGGTGACAGTGAAGATGATGTGAAGCAATGGTATTGAAGTAAACCAAGGCTGTTGCCAAGGGCAGGAGTGTGGAGAAGGTGAAATGGTGAAGGTGAGCCTAGGCATACTACTAGAGTGGGAAGAGAACTAGTTTGCTCACAGTCACTAGTGAGCACTAGTTTCTCCCCACTGCTCAATCAACACAATGCTCTAAAGGCTTTAGCCTAACATTCACACAAAACAGTAAACATGAGTGATGAAAGAACACTAGGATGTTGAATCCACCATTAACCTAGGGGATATTCTACTCACAGCTAAAATAGTTACCAAAGTACTAATTGTCTGATTAAAGTACAACTAGTCTAAGGGCTTAACAACATTGAACATGAGCTGCACATGATGAAGACTATCTTATTGATTCATGGTTTCATCTAGTCCTAGCATTTGAGGTTTAGAACATACATAACAAGAACATTAGAGAACAGGAAAACATAAATAATGAACAAAAGATGAACAATGAAGGAACAAACATCACAAACATCACATTAACAGCAGCTTAACATGAACAACAAATTGAACAGAACACATACATGATTAAACAGGAACAGTGCATGAAACAGCACAAATTGAAGAGACTCAAAAAAACATTAACAGAACATAACAGTTCTGGACACTGGCTATTCCAGCATGAAAATTACACACACCACAGTCCCCTTTTTATACCCAATTTACATTTTAGGGTTCTTACACCCAATTCCCAAATTTACCCAATTGAACAGTAAAATTAGGTATATGATTTTACCTAATGTAATGGGTCTAATTCGAACCCACATCCCTATTCTAGCTCCTCCATGCCTTCCTAACAGAAAATTAGGGTTTTCTATAAATATCCCCAAAAATTGAGAAATTAGGGTTTTTTGAAAGTTGAGAAATCTCACCTAATTCTCTGAATTTTTCTTCGACCCATGCTTTATCTTCTTCTTTTGCTCCCTGTTCCGCTGTCAATTGCCGTGTCTAGCTTGAATTGCTTCATCAACTCCACACCCTAGGGTTCAGTGGCGTGAGTGTGTGTTTGATGAAATAATTTTGGCTAGGTGAATAGGTTTTGCAGTATGGGATGATGGGTTTACTGAATTGGAGGTGGTTAGGTGGTTATGGAGTAGGTGGTGGCGATGGCAGTGGCGAGGTGGTAGCAGGTGAGGTATGGTGGTGGTGGTAGGTCTGCAAATAGGGTGGAGAAGAAGGAGGAGGTCGATAGAATGGGAAGAAGGGGCTGTTTGGCTAGGTCATAGGGTTCGGTCACTATGGTGTGTAGCGAGATCATCGAGTTCGATGTTCGGCGAAGCTGAGCGGTGGATGGTGGAATTTGGAAGGAATCGAACGGCGTCAAGGATACTGGATTAAGCGACCGTTGGATTGCGAGATACAACGAATTTAACGGCACCAGATGGAGTTAGGTGCTGTAGTGTGAAGCAGGATCTTCAGACCTCGATGCACTGACGATGCTGCGACCATTGGATGTAGATGGATCCAATCTGACGGCTACAGGAGAATGGGCTTTGGGTCTTGTTATTTGGCTTGGGAGATAAGTTGGGCTTGGGATAATTCTGAGCCCATTTCTTCTTGTGAGAACAATCTCTTCCTTGTTAAGCCCATTGCTAGCCTTTTGGTCTTGTGCACAACATTCTTCGCGGCTTCCTTGCGTAATTTCTCCCGGCTTTTCACTACTTTTCTGCTCTTTTCCGCTCTGCTATTCATCCAAACTTTATTTATTACCTAAAAATGCAAAATTAAGTAAGAAAAATATTTATTCTTGAAAACAATGAAAATACAGAATATGGGATAAAATGTAGAATTAATGCACAAAAGATGAGTTAAATGCCAAGAAAAATATATAGAAATATGCACTTTTTAGCACTCATCATATAGCCATCGGAGGGATAGTCGACAACTCTTTCTAGACCTTGAATTTGGAGCAAATGTTTACATTAAATTATAATCTAGTCTTTCCGAGATATTTGTTAACGCTCGTAAACTCCAAACTAACATCGGTCGTAGAACTTCTTTTATGCAAGAAAAGGTCAGCTACTTAGTTCTTCGTCACTACGCTCCTACACTATAGTAAATCTGATTACTCTCTAAGGCCCATGTAGACACGTTTAGCAGCCTTTCATTTAATTTAAGCAATACTCGCTTTTCTTTTTATATAGTCTTGTAAAGGAGTCACGTAGAAGGACACTTTTATCTTCTCTATTCGATTCATAAAAGGAACTTTTCCCTGCTTCGATCTGTCTGCTGCCCCGCTTATTTACCAATTTTTTTGAAAGGCCTGTCTGATAGAAATATTTTTGTGTCTAAGTTGTCCTCAATTTTCTGTATTCTTGGTACTCAGATTTGTGCTTATTTTGGTGTTTTGTGTGTTTGTAGGTATTTTTGGAAAATAAACATTTTTGGAAAAATCGGCTCGAAAAATTATGCGGAACACCCCGAAGGACAACTGCTAAACAGACCCCATTTTTGGATAAGGGACACCTCAATTACAAAGGGGCACCTCAGTTGGTGATGTGATTTGTAGATAGTGGTAAAAGTGGTTCGATTCTCAGACTTGTGAAGGATATTAGTTAGACTTAAATTCTAATATTAAAATAGAAAACTCACTAAAAATTATAACAAACTCAATCAAAGATGATATCAATTCTAAAAGAAACACTGAGGCTTAGATTACACTATTTTCCAAGTTCAAAGTGATTAAACCAATACTTATATTTATGCAATTTTCTCGTTTAATTTGATTCTAAAATATTGCAACAAGTAGATTTTCAAAAGTAGTAATTGTAAATACCAAGTATGAAGCATCAAAAGTCTTAAAACTAAGCATACTCTATCAAAATGGATCACAATCACTCAAATAAAAATCATATTCAATAATAGTTCAAGGCAAATAATCATATAATTATTGCAAATAAAAAGATAAAATAGAATATACCACTTTTTGTTGGAAAAATAGCTTCCTCTATCGCCTCAACAATGGGGTTTAGCTCCTCATATTAATCATGATCTCAAAATATGTGTTTGTTGCTCAAAAGATGACTAAAAGAGTGAAAAGTAATAACATAGACTGTTTGCAACAGTGTATTGGTGTTGCAAAACAGCTGTTACAATGGAACTGTTATATAAAGCTGTTGTAAATATTGTTGCTTTGTCGCTGATTTTAAGACCCTAGAATACGACTGTCCTGCACAGCTTAATGTTCTGCAGCTGTTAAACAACGACACTGTTCTGCGACTGTTTCCTGTGCGTCAATGTTCTTCGCGTTCTTCCTCTTCAGCAGCAGCAGCAGAAACAGAGTTTTGTAAAGCTCTGATTTCTTCTTCTCTGGCTCTCCTTAGGTTCCCAAACTCTCGACACCTCTTCTATATGACCCAAGACATCTATTTATATCAAAAATACCGATTAAATCTCTCCCAAAATCTCTTTCCTTCTCTTCACGGCCAAGTTGCGGCAATTTCTTGTTTTATAATTTCTACGCGTTTCTGAGCTTTCCATTTTATTTTAAACTCTTCCTTAGATAGATACAAATCTTTGGGAAAGTTTACAACACTTTAATCTCTCTAAAATTCCCTAAAACAGGTCACACACGTGACTTTCCATATTTTCTGTTGTGAGAAAAATACGTCGATTGAGCCCAGTCTAATCGATTTAAACACCCATATCAGATTCCTAGACCCATAAGGAGTCTATCCTATGAAAATCAGAGGTGTAATCGACCTCAAACTCCTCCAAATCACGATTGCCAAAATTGTTCTTCATTGCACCTATTTTCCCGCCAAAACCTGGTTTTTGAAATGTTGAAGATGGTTGCCCCTTATCCAGGATACGGGTGTGATTAGAAACTATCTGGAAATGGGATGCCCATTAGTAATTAGGTTACCCCTTATCAAAAATGAGAGTCCGAATAGCAAATGTCCTCCGGGTGCTTTCCGACAACTTTTAGAGCCAATTTTTTCCAAAAATGTTTATTGGCCAAAAATACCTACAAATAAATAAAACACCATAATAAGTACAAAAATGAGCCCTAACAATATATAGAATCGAGACAAATCGGACAGAAAAATGTGTCTATCAGTTGGGCATCTGCTATTCGCACCCCCAATCTGGTTAGGGGGACTTCATCCTCTTCGTTTGAATTTAGAAATATGGCGGGAAAACTGGAACATAATTAGGGTTGGGAATTTGAAGAAGTTCTAGGGAGATTCAATGGCTGAAATCACTCGGGTTTGTTCTAATTGTCAACTCAGGAACCGTATGGGTGTTGGATTCAATCCAATTTGGCTAGATAATCACCAATCGAAGAACTCAAGACTGGTATATTTCTCGTTAGAATATTCTCGGGACTTTTTTATTTTTAGAAGAATTGCACGATTTGCGCGAGTCATAGCATGGAGATATTCTTCTGAGACATCTTTTGAGCATGATTGGAATGTATTGTTTTCAAAATACTTTGTGGAGAAACCAAAAATGGAAATTATCCCCTAATCTGGCCGTGAAGAATAATCGCATTCAATGGGGAATATTTGGAGTTATTAGAGATTATTTTCGGTACCATAAGGCTATATAAGCTGTTTCTAATGAGTAGAGTCGGACGGGGATTTTAGGGAGCAGCTAGAACGAACAGAGAGTAGAGAAATCAAAGTTGCAGGAAACGCCATTTCTGCTGCTGCATAGCTGAAGAAAACGAAGAACAGACCAACCAAGACAGTCGTTTATCAACAGTGATAACGACACACAGCCGTGGGTCTTAGAAGCTACAGTCTCAGCGACTGTTGCATGACAGACTTATTTTCTATAGTAACAACGACGGTCAACATATAACGTTCTCTGTAATTTTAATCATTCTCACACTTTCATCATTTGTAAACCATCTTTGAGCATAAATGAAATCAATTTTTGAGCGTGTTCCCATGATGAAGAGATAAACCCAATCCTTGGGGCGATGGAGGAAGCTGTTGTTTCGGTAAAAGTGATATATCTTTATTTTAAATTAATTATAGAAATTCTATTATGATTTTTGCATTGAACTAAAAATGGATTATATGATTTTGATTAGTTAGGTGTATGTTCTCTTGATATAATATGCTTGCTTTAGAGTTTTGATATTCTATGCTTGGATTAGCATCTATTCTTTTAAAAATCTACATGTCTAGGCAATACTATTAGAATTAATTTGAATATTGAGTTGCGAAATTATTGTTTTATTAAATCACTAATATCGACTAATGGTGGAATCCTAGCCCCAGTCTCTTCATAATATTCACATCACCTTTTTATTTGAGTTTATTATTATCATTTATAAAATTTAAGTCTAAAAATTATGCTTTCACAAGTCTTGAACGAACCATCTTACTACAACATCATTGAAGAAAACCACCAATTTTTGGCGCCGCTGACGCGGACTTGTCTTTAGGCTAGATTTTTTAGATTTGTTTTTTAGGTTTTTATTTGTTCTTCTTTACGTTTTTAGGTTTTTGTCTTTTCCTTACAGATTTTGGAATTTGGAGCGAAGGAAAAATTTGCCAAAGCTTTTGGTGAATACTTAAAGATTTGGAGTAAAAGCAAAGCGAAAGGAGAGAAAGAAAAGAAGAAGACATTTTATTTTGTTTTTATTCTTTAGAGTTTTTTTATTTTATTTTTTTAGACTTTCCTTTTCTTTTGCACTATGTTTTTGGACTGTGGACTTTGGGACTTTTTTTTCTAAACCCTATGGAAGGATAGTTTAAATATCAATTATTTGCAGAGAAGGACGGCGATTACGATATCGCCTAGGCCCCTCGGGTTCGTACATGATATAGGAGTCGTGTCCCGAGTCGACTACAACGATTCATCCCCGTTTGGTACGGGAGGTAAGTTTGTCGAAACACTCGCGAATCCCCTGTCAGCGAGTTACTGTATTCCTTCGTTTACATATATGCTGAGGATGTGAAAATGGCTGCTTTAATTTCCTAGTAAAGGGCAAGGACTGGCCATACAAGATAAGGGTTCTGATTTCATCACCGTTCCCTTCTTGCCCGCCTTAAGAAAACGAAACCAAACGCGAAACTAAGCCTAAAATTTGACTAGCACGAGACCTATAGGGTAACGAGCTTAATAGGAAAGTCATTCGAAAAATATTGGTTACTCTTTTAAGCATGCTTCAAAGTTCATGATGGTTTATGTGAGTTGAATACGCCGCCTTGTAATGCCGATGAGGCCTTGGGTATCAAAGCTCCACTGAGCTTCCCTCGTCTCGATTCAACTTAATTTAACTCAGATTGATTCCAGGGGGGTTTTCTTAAATTATAACGAATTCCCTTTCGAAGGATTAGAAGATGGTCTAGAAACAATCTAAGTGGAGCCATCATGCTTTTTGTTTGCTAGAAATCAGTAGGTTTGCTGTGGTGGAGTCAGCCTTGTTTGTGTTTTCATATAACTTCCATTCCTTTTAAGATTTCTTTCTTTTTCTTTTGTTTTTCTAGTGTATGCCCGAGGCTATTAGAGAGCGGGCTTGGAAAAGAAACACTCTAGGTCGTTTGATTAGTGATAAACCTAGTAGTTCTTCTTGTGAAGGCGGGGAGCTCGAAGACTCTTCTTTTGAGATCCCTGTCTTTGGAAATTTCATCTTTGAAAACTTGAAAATTAGTGAAGAAAGTAATCCTAGTCCTTTGGTTGTGCCAGAAATGGCAACTTTAAAACATTTATTAAACCCAACTAGGACCTCTCGTCCGTCTTGTATCAAGTTAGCTGAAACCGAGGAAAATTATAAACTCAAACCTGGGACTCTACAGATGCTCCCAATCCTTTTAGCAAAAGAGAATGAGAACCCCTATTTTCATGTTAGGGAATTTGAGGAAGTTTGTAGTACTCTGAAAATTAAAAACCTTAGTCATGATGCGTTGAAACTTAGGTTATTCCCCTTTTCCTTAAAAGATAAAGCCAAATCTTGGCTGTATAGTTTGGTTTTTGAGTCAATTGAAACCTATGACCAACTTACATCTGCTTTTATACAGAAGTTTTTCCCAAGGCATAAAACATCGTCTATTAGGACACAAATCTGTACTTTTGCTCAACAAGAGGGAGAATCTTTATATAGATATTTAGAAAGGTTCAATGACTTCATATCTCAATGTCTTCATCATGGTTTAGAGATGGTTAGGTTACTTCAGATCCTCTACGAGGGTTTAGATTATTCAACAACAACCATGGTTGAGTCCTTATGCACAGGTGGGTTTGAGAATAAAACTGTTGATGAGGCGATGACATTTTTGAATGAAATCTCCGATAAGACCCAACAATGGGAAAATAGTAGGGAACTCCAGAAAACAATTCTTATAAGTAGAGGAAATGTCAATATGGTAGAAGGATATTATGAGTCAGATGCTAAAATAGAATCCATAGCCAAAAGGTTAAAAGCCTTAGAATTGGGTCATTCTAGTGGTAATAGTGGTAGAATAGGGCCTTTTTGGGAAGGCCATACTGTTGAGGAGCAAGCCAATGCTCTTTATAACAACACTAGATTCGATAACCGTCAGAAGTTTGACCCATATTCAGAAACCTATATCCCTGGCTGGAGAAACCATCCCAACCTTTCTTGGTCTAAGGGACAGAATCAAGGTCAGTCTAGTAAATTCCCTCAGGTTTTGGCTATACTAAGAATCCTTCAGCTCCGGCACAGTTTCAGATCCCTTCAGATAAGAAAATCATGAGTTTAGAAGAGTCTCTTGCCTTGTTAACTCGGAACACTTTAGAATTTCAGCAATCAGTTGCACAAGGATTAGATGAAACTAAAAAGATGGTACAAGCTAACTCTCAGGCTATTTCCGAGTTGAAAACCCAGGTTAGTCAGATAAATGAGACATTGAGAGAAAAAGAAAAGTTTCCTAGTCAACCACAAACCAACCCTAGGGGAGTCCATCAAATATCTTTAGCTGGTGAGAAATCATCAAACCATGTGAACTCGATAACAACCCTTAGGAGTGGTAAAACGGTAGACAATAAGGTATCCATGCCTAGTGAACATACTGTAGTTCCACCTTCTACTTCCCAAGAGGATCCCGTAGAATAGGAAATTGAAACAGTCTCTAAGGATTCCTAAGAAATTCCTGATAGGTCCACCTTTGTGCCTAGAGCCCCATATCCACATTTGTTAGCCCCAACAAAGAAGGAGTCGACTTTCAACGAGATAATGAAAACATTTAAACAGGTGAACATCAACATTCTGTTATTACAAGCAATTAGGCAGATGCCTGCTTATGCCAAGTTCCTTAAACATCTTTGTACAAGAAAGCGTAAGCTTAGTGTCCATAAGAAAGCCTTTTTAGTTGGTCAAATAAGTTCCATTCTTCTGAACCAAACACCCCCTAAGTATAAGGACCCTGGATGCCCCACCATATCTTGTGCGATTGGTAATCACATGGTCGATAAAGCTTTAATTGACTTAGGAGCTAGTGTTAACTTACTCCCGTATCATGTATACACCCAGCTAGGTCTTGGTAAGTTGAAACCGACTAAAATGACACTACAATTAGCTTATAGGTATGTCAAAATCCCTCGTGGTGTCATAGAGGATGTTCTGATTGAGGTTGATAAGCTTATTTATCCAGTGGATTTCGTTGTTCAAGACACCCAGCCTGTTCAGGACCCAAGTGCTCAAATCCCAGTGATCTTAGGTCGCCCATTTTTAGCCACAGCTAACGTTGTCATCAACTGTAGGACTGGGCTTATGAACATATCCTTTGGTAATATGACCACTGAACTAAATTTCTTTAATGTTACTAGACAACCTTCTGAGAACGATGATTTAGAAGAAGTGAATATGATTAGCATTTTAGTTCAGGATAATGGGCTTGATACTTTACTGGTAGATTCTTTAGATGATTTTGAGTAAACCATTCTCTTAGATCAGATATGTGATCAATATTTACAAGAAGCTCTTGGGTATTTTAAATATTCTATGGACCCAGAAATTCAGGCAATAGTTTTAGGTTTTACTGAGAATAACGATGACCCTAAGTTTGGGGGTAGAGAACTAGAAGAATCTCTTGAGTATTTTAAGGACTCCGAAAATCCGGAAATTCAAGCAATAGTTAGAGGTTTGACTATGAACTCTAAGTTTGGGGGTAGTGATGGTTCTTGTAATTGTCTCGTATCCCTAATTAGAGTGCCTAACTTGGGACTCGAGCCTTGTGCATCTGAGATATTACTTGAGTCTTTTCAGACTCCGCAACCCGATTCTCCTGATACTGTCCAGGAGGTAACCCATGTATTAGAGACCCGTTTTTCGGATGAATCTATTTATCGAGACACACATATGAAGTTCAATTACGCGCCGCAGATAAACCCAGTTGTCTTGACTGAAACCTTATATGAGGACGTGCTCCTTCTTTTCATTTTTCTGAACCAGTGCAGTTGTCTCATACTGGTGTCAGCTCTATTTGGTCTAATGGGCCGACAATTGTTTAGACTACTGATATATGACTTTGGAAAGTGACAATCCTTTATGAGGTATTTGATGTCTAGCTAAAGACTTTAAATTTAGCATTTCCTGGGAGGCACCCACGCTCACGCTTACGGTAATATCCTTTCTTATTTCTTTTTCCATCCATCAAGTGGTAACAGTTTCTTCTTGTTCATGCTTTTAATTTCATCTTTAGAACATTGAGGACAATGTTATTTTAAGTTTTGGGGTGGGGAAGAAACTTTTTGTTAGCTCTTAGCTGCAACAAATAAACTCCAGATCCTAGAAACTTATGCTTATTAAGGTTGGCACTAACCAATCTAAGTGGATGGGAACATCTTGGTTGTAGGAGTTGAGGAACCAATCTGATTAGATCGAAACATCTAAAGAGTCTATTCATAAAAGCACAGAGCTCAGGTGTTAGAATTAAAAAAAAAACATGGTAGTTTCGCCATATCTCGTTGAATCCTAATCCTTCTGTTTTTATTTTTCTTTTCTTATAAGTGATTGGCTGAAATAGAGTGATTGACATACCAAAAAAAAAAAAAAAAAACAGACCATCAGACCAACCAGAATAAATTCAATAAAGTCGACCACTGGTGCCCTTGTATATGCCAGTTGTGTTGACGGAGAGTTAGGATTATCGCCCCCTGGTCCCTTGTATATGCCAGCTGTGTTGGTATTAGTCATACTGGTATCTCAGTCCATTAGGATAGGTTCACCTTAGTCAACTTCTTTTTCTCTACATCCATCTTCTTAATCTTTCCATGTGATTGGTTGACTCCGGTTATGATGTTCAGAAACTATCTGAGTAGAGCTCTGTCACTTATATATGAATTTTAGTATGCTTGAGTGCAAACTCGTGTACAATAATTGGAATTTCGCATCAGGGTACTTCCTCCTGTAGTCAATGAGAGTATACCAACCAAGGAGATTCTTTAGTGCCTTCCAAGGTTCTACGTAAGATAGCTAGGGTCTGGAGTAAAGGTTTTGTGGGTAAACCTCTGGTAAACCCTCCCGAGATTAACTCGGTCACTAGGGTCACCTAGTGAGTTAAGATTTTATTTTCTAGATCAGTTTTGCTCGAGGACTAGCAAATAATAAGTTCAAGGGTATTTGATAGACACATTTTTGTGTGTAAGTTGTCCTCAATTTTCTGTATTGTTGGTACTCGGATTTGTGCTTATTTTGGTGTTTTGTGTGTTTGTAGGTATTTTTGGAAAATAAACATTTTTGGAAAAATCGGCTGGAAAAATTATGTGGAACACCCCCGAAGGACAACTGCTAAACGGACCCCAGTTTTGGATAAGGGGCACCTCAATTACTAAGGGGCACCTCAGTTGGGCATCTGCTATTCGCACCCCCAATCTGGTTAAGGGGACTTCATCCTCTTCGTTTGAATTTAGAAATATGGCGGGAAAACTGGAACATAATTAGGGTTGGGAATTTGAAGAAGTTATAGGGAGATTCAATGGCTGAAATCACTCGGGTTTGTTCTAATTGTCAACACATGAACGATATGGGTGTCGGATTCAATCCAATTTGGCTAGATAATCACCAATCGAAGAACTCAGGACTGGTATATTTCCCGTGAGAATATTCTCGGGACTTTTCTATTTTTGGAAGATTTGCACGATTTGCACGAGTCAGAGCATGGAGATATTCTTTTGAGACGTCTTTTGAGCATGATTGGCGTGTGCTGTCTTCAGAATACCGCGTGGAGAAACCAAAAATGGAAATTATTCCCTAATCCGGACGTGAAGAATAATTGCATTCAATGGGGAATATTTGGAGTTATTAGAGATTATTTTCAGTATCATAAGGCTATATAAGCTGTTTCTAAGGAGTAGAGTCGGACGGGGATTTTGGGGAGCAGTTAGAACGAACAGAGAGTCGAGAAATCAAAGTTGCAGGACACGCCATTTCTGATGCTGCATAGCTGAAGAACACGAAGAACAGACCAACCAAGACAGTCGTTTATGAACAGTGATAACGACACACAGCTAGGGCTATCAATGGGTACCCATTTACCCGGACCCGGTTTGGTACCGGCTCATACGGATCCGGTTCCGGGTCCTAAAAACGTACCCGTTAAGACTTTTAATACCCGACGGGTCTACCCGATTAGGAACCGATTAGTTTCGGTATTTACCGGGTGTACTCGACGGGTACCCGCGGTTCTTGGGTACCCGACATAATTTTATAAAACCTAAAAAAGAAAGGTTATGCTTCACTGTATCACTATCTTGTATACATATATTAACTGGAGAAAAAAACTATCAACGTATATCCTACTCCATATTTATCTTTTAATCTTGAATTAATTCTTTTTCCTCCAAGTTCATACTAAGTGATAACTACCGATCTCATATCGAACTTATCCACATCTTTTTGGACGACTTCTGTGTATGGATTTTGATATTTACAACTCCAAATTGAATTTGATAAATTTCTTCATTGATTTGAATGAATTTGATTGGCTTCTTGGGTTTACTTTATCGATTCTTTAATAGGTTTGTTAGCTTTTATAGTATCATTAGTTGGTAAGCTAGATTTAACATCTTCTTTTTTGTCTGTAAATTGGGGAAAAAAGATTCAAGCCGTTGTTTGCTAATAAGATCTTGAATGAAGAATGGGTGTTGTGTTCAATCTATTTCATGTGTCGGGAAGATGTGACCTTGAACGGAGAACTGATATATTTCAATTGTTGCAATGTGAAGATGCAGGGAGGTGGTGCTAATCTCTGCTCGTGGTTGATGGCGGCGACATGATATAAAATCTACATTTTTTCTTAGTTTTACATACATATTAAAATGGAACATGACATACCGGGTAAATATCCAGAACCGCTAGATACCCGACTGCTTAATAGGGTCCGGTTCTGGGCCTAATGATTTTAGAACCGGACCCGGAACTGGTAGGAACCGGAACCGAGCAAAATAATAGGGTCCGGTTCTGGGTAGTATGATATCCGCAAGGACCCGGACCCGTTGACACCCCTACACACAGCCGTGGGTCTTAGAAGCTACAGTCTCAACGACTGTTGCACGACAGTCTTATTTGCTATAGTAACATTGACAATCAACATATATCGTTCTCTGTAGTTTTAATCATTCTCACACTTTCATCATTTGTAAACCATCTTTGAGCATAAATGAAATCAACTTTTGAGCGTGCTTCCATGATGAAGAGCTAAACCCAATCCTTGGGGCTATGTAGGAAGTTGTTGTTTCGGTAAAAGTGATATATCTTTATTTTAAATTAATTATAGCAATTCTATTATGATTTTTGCATTGAACTAAAAATGGATTATATGATTTTGATTAGTTAGGTGTATTTTCTCTTGATAGAATATGCTTGGTTTTAGAGTTTTGATATTCTATGCTTGGATTAACATCTATTCTTTTAAAAATCTACATGTCTAGGCAATACTATTAGAATCAATTTGAATGTTGAGTTGCGAAATTATTGTTTTATTAAATCACTAATATCGACGAATGGTGGAATCCTAGCCCCAGCCTCTCCACAATATTCACATCACCTTTTTATTTGAGTTTATTATTATCATTTATAAAATTTAAGTCTAAAAAATCTGCTTTCACAAGTCTTGAATGAACCATCTTACTACAACATCATTGAAGAAAACCATCACTGTTTTTTCGACTATTACTCGGAAAAGAATTGTGTAGACGTCAGTACCAGCCTTCAAGAGAAAGCGAATTTTTAATTTAATCCAATAAAATATTTTTGTATCATTTTTTATTATTAATTTTTAAAAGTTTTTTAACTTTTTTTTGGTATTTTTTTGTATTTGATTCGCTCAGAGAAAAAAAATCTAGTTGAACTTAAGGTTTGATAGGAGAAACAAATAAAGCGTAGCTAAACTACATGAAAGAAAAGTTCGGCTTGGGAAAAAAATGCGAGCTAACCAATCTATACATATGGGTTAACAGAGAATAGTTCGGCTAAGGAGAAATCTTTTGCGAACTAACCAAAATATGCATTTGGTGTTCTATATAAAAATTCGGTTACAACCAAAAATTTCTTTCTAGCTGAAATGTTCTTCGTGTTCTTGGTTTTAGAAAGTTTGGTTAATTTTTTACTAAGCGAACTTGCTACTGTAATTATTTTCACCCTATTTTGATGATTCAAACTCATTGTTTCAATCAATAACAAATTAAAAATAATGGGCTTATGGGTAGATACCTGCGAATTTGCGTATTGCTACAGTCAGGGCCTTGGCGAATCAATACCTAATAAAAGAAAAAAAATTATTTTTTTTTTAAAAATAAATAATAACTATTAAAATAAAAGTTGGTAATTTTTTTTCCGTTAGAATAGGTATCGCTATTCAAAAAGATGTTGGAGCCCAACTTGTTGCTAGCCTTCCAACTACTTTCTAGTAAATAAATTTTTAATAATAATATAAAAAAGGATTTTATAAAAAAAAATAATAGAAAATATAACTTTGGTATTAACAAAAATGTTTGAGTATGGGATATTTCGGTTTACTTCTAAATGTCCCACTAAAAAACCAAACCATAGTCCTAAAAAATCGTTCTTGATTAAAGGTGTTTTAATCTGTTGAACCAGAGGAGTTTGATCCCTTGACATCAATCTTCACCGTATCCATATGATATTCAAAACAAGAAACAAAAGGTGATGCACTTTTTCTCGCATCCTTAATTTTTCTGCATCCCCATTATATCATCAGACAAAAACGGAATCAAAAGCAGGATATAAAATCCTTACTCTTCCACCGGAATCCATTAGTTCTCTATCTTCCTCTCCTAATGTCTTCAATGACACTAAGGCAATCTTGCTAGAAGATGAATCTTTTTGAACGTATCGAATTTAATGAAAGGAGGAAACATTGGTTGACCCCTAAAATCTATTTACCACTTGTTAGAATATACGTCTGGTCGGCAAACGCACACAAGCAATGTGGGGACAAGTGCAACTAAAGAAAATAATAGAAAACCTAAGCTAACAAGAACCTCAATAGGAGAAATAAGAAAGTTCCAAACATGGGATCAAGGTCAAGGAGGAATCTCATCAACCTCCTCAATAATTAAGTCGGTAATTTCTTTGGTATACGATAGGAGCTGCTGTTCTCCAGTATACCAGAGGTTCTGCTCATAACATGGTTGACAGTAAGTATTTGAAAGTAGAATTTCCTCGTAAAGCATATTTTTGGCCACAATTTAGTTTTTGTTTATACTAGCTATACTGACTACTAAAACCGACCAAGGATCTGTATAAGTATTGCAGTTCGCTTCTTCAAATACTACTACACCAAGGGCCAAAACAACATAAAACGAGTTGAAAAGTTTGGGTTGCACTAATATGCATGAAATAGACGGCAAAACTATGGCTTAAGATTCATATCTGTCGCTTCGTAAGTTGACAGGATTTTTCTATAACTTCCCATTTGAAACTCAAACTCCTAAGTACGATATATATCTCAGCCCACTCGTTCAAATAGAATAAGAAAGAGCTTTATCAAATTTCATTATTGTTGGTGTTTTTTATTCATAATGCACGATGTTTTTGGAATTTCATGAGCCACCAAAACCTTTCTAAGTTATTATTTATTGAGAACGGGAAGAAACTGCCTATTGCGGATGGAGAAATTCATGCAACCAATTATTCTCATCGTGAATGGGATTTTCTAGAGTCTGCATCTTTTATGCAGTTTAGAGACTGGGATGAGTATGGAAGTTGTGATATGAATGGGCATGTACCGCTTTATGGTCAACCAAACCTTCCTATGGGATCCCAGCAGCACATTCAAATGGGAAGTTATTTAAGTATTTTTGGCAAGCATCGCCAACAGTTGTGGTATTAAAGGAAGGAAGCAACTGCTCAACATAATCATTTAAAAGATTGTAAAAATAATGGTTCATTTCTTTCCTATGGAGCAAGACAAGTCAAAATGAGGTCTCTGTTACGCATACCATAGAACTAGAACACCGCTTCCATGGTGGGGATGGCCGACTGAACAGAAGATAAATATACCAAATTGAAAAAGTGAAAGTATCGTGAAACTACCAAGTTTGATTTTTCATCATGGATCAAGGTTTGCACAAAACTTTTAATCTTTACCCTTTTGACTGTTTGATGAAATGACCAAGTGAGATTTGTATTTGAAACTTCATTTATAGCCAACAGATGAATTCTTAAGAACAGTAAATATGTGATTTCAAAAGCTACCTAAATAATACAACGCTAATAATATCGGTTAAAATTCATGGTTTTCCTGCCGGCTTCTGACTTGTTGCTTTCATTTCTCTTTTCAAAGTTTGCTTAGCTATGTCTATTGGGTTTAGTTTCTATACAATTACATATTTCAAGTTAATATGTAATTTTTCTGTGAAAGTACTCATGTCCTGATTTTAAACGGCACGCTTTGACCCAACAATTTACCTTAGAGTTTTTATTTATAAATCTGTTGTGATAGAGGGGTTTTCCCTAGTTTCCAACAAGACCAAATTTGTTGTATTTCATTCCTTAACGAAATTTATACGAATTTATGGACATAGGGACTTGAGCTGAAATTTCTTGAACATCTCGCATTTTTGGTTTTGCACTGGACACTTAGTCGTTTAAAATTAGTATCTAATTATTTTTCACAACCTTATTTATTCACATTTTTGTGGGCAGTATCACCACCTACTTCGGTTAGTAAATAATGTTGTCCTTTATGAACGAATGTCCTGAATCTTAACATTTGATAGGTACTGGTGAGTTACTTTCACTCTTATGCTGTGTTGTTGTGTTTTGGAAAATCTAATTTACAAATCATTTGCAATTGCTTTCAGTGCTTTTATCAGTGTACGCAGTGAGTTATGGGTTTGCGAGGTTTTTCACAACTTATTTTGTGGATGTTTCCTTTGCGACTAATATGTTTGATCGGAAATTAGAGAGATCTACTATAGGATCGTGAGGCCTTAATTGGCGCTCTATCTACGGATGGCAATCAGGAAGACCGTTTGTTTGATAATGGTGACTGGTATGGACTACCTTGACGTTGGCACTGGCCTTGTAAATAGTAGAGTAATTTTATCTGAACTTATATAATTAGCGAAAAAGTGAAAGTATCACTTTTCCTGAAACGGAAGGGATACATCGTTTTTATTAGTTGTAACGGAAAACTAGTTGATGCATAAACCAAAATATAGATCCATATCCATCTTTTGGAATTACACTTACAAATTTAATTTAGTCGCAGTAGATTTTGAATTACAAGATAAAAATTGGATGGCAAATTACAATTTACACATAATGGCAGAGCTAGCATAGGCATGGGGTAAAAACCCTCCACCCCAGGCAAAACTAGCTGCTACATCAGTTGAGTTCTAACCGCCCCATTTTTTTTTTGTTTTTTTTTTTGGTGTTCCTCAAGTTTGTTTGAAGTCTTGGGTAGTGGATCAGCATAAGCAGTAGGGGCTATTGCCCCCATCACGGGAAATGATTGATAATAATGTGGAAAAATAAATTTAGTCAGATGTCTAATCGGGGTTTGGGTGTTGTTATCCACCGTTATAGCTAGAGATGTATACAGGAAGCGGAAGGAGAGGTCATCAACTTGATGTATATTCTTTTGCTGGAGAAGTTTAACTGAGGCCAGCTGATAAACATTCTTTTGCTAAAGATGTTTGTTGTTGGTCTAAACATTTATACCTTCCGGAAGATGCATGAGTTGCCAGAGAGTGTTGAATTAAGAGGTTATCGATTGACGTTTGGTGTTTGAATTAAGAGAAGATCTTAATGATACTGGTATTTCCATAGGACTGAAACAGAAACATAAACATAGCTAGAGATGCAATGAGGCTAATCTTTGCTTCCATAATTCAGATATTGGAGTTAAATGCATGAATGATGCTTTTTTTTTTTCCTGAAGGGAAACCAAACTTCATTAATTATTTAACATTACAAGGCGCCCCGTAGGGACCTGAGCCTGGTCAAGTACAAGAAACGGGAAAAGAAAATCTGGAACAGTGTCAGACCATGTCTCGGATTCTGGTATTTGATTTGGAGAAGCTGATAAATCCGCTCCTCTATTTACCAAGGCATCAGCAGCTTGATTGTCTTCCCTGTATTGATGAGTGACCATAGTCTGGGGTATTTGTTGAAGCATAGAAATGGACTCCGCCATTAGATGTTGTAACTCCCATGGATACGCCTGCAAATCCAATGGTATGGATAGCCAGTTAACCACCACCTGTGAGTCTAATTCCACATGTACATGTGTTGGACGTAGTTTGATGACCTCCTTTAGTCCTTGATGGAATGCTTTTGATTCTGCTATAATTTACAGAGTGATGCCCACCGGAATAGCTGCAGATGTAATTTGTCTTCCATCTGAATCATGAAGAATGAATCATGCACCTGCAAACCTTGGTGATCCCCTCGATGATCCATCAGAATTGAGTTTTAACCACGGATAAGTAGGGGGTGCCAGTGAACTTGAATGGTGGTATAAGTGTGGTTAGGACGAGCTACAGGAATGGGGCTTTGGCCAATGACAGTAGATGGTTTGTGTGAACAGGAAAATTGATATTCCAACAATAAGTGACATATTATTTGAATTGTTTGATGTTGCCCCGGGTGCTGGAAGGCGACATGGTTCCTGGCAAGCCAGATCCCCCAGAAGGTAAAACAAAATGTGGAGGTGATGCAAGTAGGGCGTCCTGCTGATTGGAAAATTAACTCATGGATGGTGGAGGTTGTTAGGTTTTGTTCCGTTAAGTTCTGGAATATATATTCCAGAACGGGTCAGAAACATTATTTGGGTGTTTCCCAAGTTATGTGGTTTCCTAGTTGAGTCGGCTATCTATTTTAGGTAACTAACCTAGGAAGTTCTTGTGGAACAAGTTTGTGTCATCTATAAAAGGGGTCCTTAGGGTCGGGTTTTAGATATCTTCTTCCTAGAGAGTCTACAAATGTTTGTTTATCAGAAAAAGAAAAGAGCAGCTAGGGTTCTTATTATGGGAGAGCTTTGAGTGACTGATTTTTGTGAGGAAATCTGTGTAAGAGGTTTTTCAAGGAATTAGTGAAATCTTTTGTTTGTCGAATCGTTCTTATTTCTTCTTAGTTTTCTATATTGTGTTTAATCGCTAAAACATCTTACTCGAGACGAACGTGTAGTAGTATTTCTATCTTAGAGGAAATATCTACTGAATTCTACAGAGATATGGTTATTGATGAATGTAGCCACCGCTGGAAACTGATCCACCAGTTGGTACCAAACTGTTGCTGAAGACGGACAATCAAAAAAGATGTGTTGAAGAGATTCAGGTTGTCGGAGGCACCTCGGACAATTAGGATCAACAGCTATATGCCGATTGAACAACGTCTCCTTTGTTGGTAATCCTTTATGAAAAATCTTTCAAATGAAGTGTTGAATTTTCGGGGGCAGGGTAGTTTCCACACTTTGGAGAAGACAGGTAGAAAAGGTGCAGCAGCTCCATCTGTGGTTAATGCTAGATATGCAGACTTGACCGTAAACATACGAGTAGATGTATATTTCCATTTCATTGAAACAAGAAAAGCATTTTATGGTAGGCGTATGTTGAGAATCTGGGAGGTGGTATTAGTGGAAGGGGATATTGCATCACATGGTCCCTTCTCTAGTGTAACCTCTAATTACCGATTCGTATTCTTCGACTGTAGGTATCTTGGTTTGACTAGTCATCTCTATAAATATCCCTTTTCTCAGTCCCTTATAACCTTTACCTTCTTCTCTTCCCTTCCCTGCCTTCTGTAAACTTAGGTTTCGTTCTCCTCCAATGGCTCCCAAGAAAGTCCCCGGTCCTACCGCCTCCACGACTTATGAGGAATTTAAAACCAATCTTCAGAAGTTGGGTATTTATCTATCTCCGACGATTGATTCCTTCGTTTCTCCTCCTATTACCGCAACCAAATTCATGGAATTAAATTACCGATAGATTCAAACGGAAACTTGGTCTTCTACAAAGATGTTGATCACCGCTGGCCAACTGAGAGCTGGTTTTTCTTTTAGTTTGTATGATCCGGAGAACCCTTTTTTTTAATGAAATCCTAGTCAAGCTTCAGCGAGGTGTTTATCAATTGAGTGGAAATGCCATCCGTCTTGCTAATGAATTCGTCAAAAGGTCTAATGGTGATACTTCTCAGATTCCACTTTTGGTGCAAAGTTTCGTTCCTGCGGATGACAACATTGAATCTTTCTCTGCGAACTACACCGGCCAGGATATGACCAGGAGAGCTTATCAGGAGTGGGGCGTCAAGCTTTCTCGTAAAACTTTGGCTGATCCGTCCAAGGCCCTTCTTTTAGATGTTGATCCTATTGGTGCGAAACGAAACAAGTATCTTCGTCTTTCTAGTGATGAGGATTGGATGATGTTTCCTTTGATAGCCGAAGGTCCTCTGGTATGGCGTCTCGACGAGAATAGGACTGCTCGCACTGGTCCTCTCCCTCAACATGCCCATCTCGCGGTATATGATGCGGGTCGATTTTGCTAGCATAAGATGCCCAACGAGGCTAGTCTTATCCTCCTTTGGTTTCCTTGTATTTTATTTTATTGTCTCCCTACGTCCTTGTTCCTGCCTCAGTATACTCTTCCCCCGCCTGGTATGCTGAAGGACCGCTCTAAAAAGTCAGTTCAAGCACAACTTCGTATCCCGTGGCCTCCCTTTTGGTCGTTGTTTTCGTCGATTCCTAACCTCCCATTTTCAGGAGAATGAGCCTCAAGCAACGGATGGTCCTGCTAAGAATTTGAGGAAACTCCAACGTTCTGGGTTTCCTCCTACTACTTCCTAGGTATCTCTTTCTTCCTTAATTTGATTTCTTATTCTCACATCATCCCTTAACCTCATGGATTTCAGGACGATCCTCCCACCTTTCGCACCTCACAGCGTCGCCGTCACGGATTGGATGTGGATGGCCTGTCCCAAGTCCATTCCTAAGTCTTATCTCTCCCTGATCCCTCTCATCATCAGCATCCTCGCTCATCTTGCAAGACTATCCCCTCGCGTAATGCCCCTTCTCCCGAGCCCACTTCGTCTAGAGGTGGTCAGCAAACTACCGAAGTGAAGGATCCTAATCTTCTTCCTAACCTATACTTTTTAAGGGAGATTTTTGTTTCAACTCGCGGAGATCCTTCCTTAAGATCCGAGGCTACCGAATCTTTGGTTTCTCTTAGTTTTAACTATTTTCTGGCTGAAGATCAATCCTTTATTTTGAATGCTTCTTTGAATCTCTCTCTAGATCAACATTCTTCCATAATGGGTTTGGTCAGTATTTAACATGCGTTTAACATTTGTTTTCCCTTGTAATACTTCGCGGAATTTTTAAAGCATATCTTTCATCTGTAGGAGCAACATCGCAGCATGGATCATCTCGTGGAGCTTCGGGAGTCTCGTGAATTGATGAAAAATTCTAGTGCTCATATTCTCCACCTAGAGGAGAAGCTTGCAGAAGATAGGAAAATCTCGTCCGATCTTCGCCGTGAATTTCCCTTTCTTTGTCATTTTGGTGCTGTCTTTCTCTTGGTGATAACTTACCTGTTTAACTCCTTCATTCCTCAGGAAGTTAGCAAGAACTTAAGGATCAACTCTCTCTTTTATCCCATGAAAAGGACAGTCTTTCCAACAAGGTATCCACTCTTCAAGAGGACGTTCAGTATTTGCGTGAGGATCTCGATCAGATGGTGAAGGGTGTAACCCAGATTGCAAAGCGTCTTCACAGAAATGCTCAAGACGAGAAGGTCAGGCTCTTTAATGAGTTCTGTGATTCCCAACGCATTCCTCGCGTTTCTCTGGATCTTGAATTATTTTCTGATGATGATTCTGAACCTGCTGCCAAAGAATATATACCTATCATTAATGAATTGTCTCCTACTGGCAAGGATACAGAAACCGACGAGGATCGTGAAGATGATTCCCGCGAGGATACCGAAACCGACGAGGATCATAAAGATGATTCCCGCGAGGATGCATGACCTTTTTGAACTTTGTTAATGTTGTAACCTTAGCTTTTACTTTGGCTGAACGCTCCCAATCTTGGAGGGCAGCCAATATCTTTAATGTATTTGCCCCTTTCTTGTACTTTTGTGTTTGCCTCTATCTCGTTCCTTTGCTTCGTACCAAGTATATACTTTGGAAAACTGAGTCTTGTGAGGATAATGCTTAATAAGAACATAAAATATGAAAGTATATACTTGCCTCTTGTTCTTATTGAGCATTATCTAATCAAGACAATATTTTGCAAGCCAAATTTCATGCTTAGTCCTTTCGATTTATTGCTTCAACTTCTCTGAGCAAATTCGTGTTTTCTTTGTGACTCTACGAGGTCTTATTGCGCCTCCTAGTTAAGGTCTTATTGTGCCTCATCCTTTCTGAAGAATCTTAACTCGACGAAGTATCAGACACTTATTACCCTTGCGAATAATAATCCATCTACCTCGTCTTAACATTTATTTTTATTTTCTCCGCGACAATGCGACAGGCCTAGCTATTCCCTTGAACATTAGCCCCATGACATTGCCGTCTTTTTTGATCACACAACTCCCTAATCTGGAGAGCGCTATCCCTTTATATTCTCCCTGATTGCCCCTTCAAGGAGGTTAACCCTAACATGAATGTTGGTCTCCTCCCATCCAGTTATTACAACATTCAGTTGTTTTCGTGACTTCGCCGATATGGATTGGGGTTACGAAGCCACACCCTAAGTGATGTTTCTTTGGGATCGAGTGCATCGTAGCCAATACTTGCCATACGGTCATGGCCGGTAACTCTCCAGACGTCCCAGGCACCCGCAACTCAACCGAATACGTCGGCGCCTTGGTCATATTTCTGCACCCCTTACTGAAGGCCATCATAAAAAGGGACCCTTAGCGGATAGGTTTTATCATTTCCCCTAGCTCATCTCTATGAGATTTGTTCACGACATGCGTGAGGTCTTGCCTCTTGCACTTTTCATACGAACTAGGGTGCATGCCGTGGATTCTCATCCTTCCTAGGCAAAGGTTTTAAGTTTCCCTAGAAACTGTTTATTTTGTGAATTTTGCCTCCTAATGTGAGGTCTTATTTCTCTTTAGTTATCTCGTGAGTTTTGTTTCCTGTATAAGTTGATTATGAAAGTGATATTTCATTAATAAACTCCATTCTAAACATTTATTTCCTTTTCTGCATTATCAATTACATTCATGGGTAGTACTTCTTGATATACACTGGATTCCAGGGATGATCCATTTTTCGATCTTGCATCTCGATCTCACCATATATTATATTCTTTTCTTCATCTGTGTCCTTTCCTTTGCAATCTTCCAACTCGTATGCCCCATTGCCAACTACCCTTTTCACGATATAAGTAGGCCTGCACACGGTTCGGTGCGGTTATAGCTAAAACCGTTCACGTAACTGTGTTCGGTGCAGTTATCACAATTAAAACTGCAGCCGAACTGTTTAGTATTCGGTTCGGTTTTTAACCGCACCGATACTATTCGGTTACAGTTCGGTTCGGTTCGGTTTTCACCTATACCCTGCACCTGTACATAAATACATTCTGAATTTCTAATAAACTGATACTACATTCCATACTTAAGTCTTGACAAGATAACCATAGTCTACAGATTAAAAACAGAGTTGAAGTTCACAAACAAGTTGACCAAAGTCTTAAGTCTAAAGACCAGTAAAAGAAAAAAAGTCATCCATTTGATCTTCATTTCTCAAGTAGCAGACCAGTAAAAGATTGCAGTCCATCCATCTCTCAAGCCAATCATCCCCTTCCACCATGCCAGAATATCAAACTCCCTGGTAGACGCTTCACAGTCATCAAGCAAATACCTTTCAAGTTCTGACTTTGGATGAGTACTATGAACATTCATTCTTCTCCTTTTCTTCCTTGATTCAAGCATATCCTCAATGTTCTCTTCTTGCACAGAAACAACCATGTCATCAACACCAGCAGCAGCTGTTTACCCAGTACCTAAGACATCAGAACAATCAATAGTAAGTAATGATGATAACAATCTTTATGATAAAAAGCAGATAAGCAATATTAAGTAATGAACTAATGATGATCAATAGTAAGTAATGATTTCACCTTCCTCTGCATTGGAATTTGAATACATGCTGGTGTACTCATCATAAAGTCTTCCCATATCTTGTTTCACATCCTTCAAAACAGTTGTAACCCTGAAATAATCTTGCTCATACAAACATTCCAGATCAAATTTCAAACCAGATTCTTTCTCCCGAGGATCAAGCAACTTAGCAAAATACATAACAAAGTTCATATCTTCATAATCCCCCCAATATGCGTTATACTTCCGAAACATTATTTCTGCCATCCTAGAAATATGAGGATCTCGGTTTTCTATAGCTCTAAGAAGAACCAACTGTTCATGGATCAATGCCAACTGCCATAGAAATTCATGTGAAGTAACCTGAACTGAATCCGAGAACTTAACAGTAACATCAAAGAAATTTTGTAAACACTTAACAAGACACCTAGCATATGACCAGTCTGCAGCATACGGAGCATGATGACGGGGCTTGTTCTTTTTCTTAATATTCTTCTTTCTAGATACATCTCCCTCACATTCATATTCACTAGATGAACTAAGATAATAATCTTCATTATCAATTATAACAGTATCATCATCGGTATTAGGTAAAGCTTCACTTTCATATTCTTTGAAAATATACTTAGAACGAAAGCTCTTGTCCTCCCTTTCTAACCTCTTAAATACCTTTTCATATGGAATGGAAACTTCAAGCATCAGATACGTAGCATTCCACCTGGTCTTCACATCAAGGAAAACCATCTTCTTACAATCAATATTCTCGAGAGCAGCACATTCTTTGAATTTGGCTAACCTAGAGGGAGAACCGGTAACAAACTTGATAACTTATCTAATCCTTCCAACTGACTTGTGATACAACAACACAACATCTTTGACAACAAGCGCAAGAACATGCGCATCACACCTTACCTGATAAGAATGGAACAAGGAAATATCATCAAAAAATCAGTAACAAGCACAAAGAAATATCATAAAGCATGTCATTTCATGTACCTTGATCAACCTACACTAAAATGTAACTTAAACAACCTGCTATCAACCTACTAGAATCAGTTTTCATATTGAGTCAGTTTCAAGTTTCATATTGAATATATATGCTATCAACCTACTAGAAGTATAGAATAAACATAGCAATAGAGCTAAGAAAAGTAATTATACCTGCATGTATTGAGCTCTCACTACTGCTCCTGTCCAATTGATGACACTGGTTTGAAGATACTCAATTGCGAAAGTATTTGCACTGATATTGTCCAAAGTCACACCAAAAAGATCTTCTAGACCCCAATCCAGCAAACATTTCTCAAGCATTTTCCCAATCTCCTCTCCAGTATGACCCTTGATCAAGCAAAACAGGATGATCCTCTTTTGAAGTTTCCAATGGATATCAATAAAGTGCACTGTCACACACATATAATTGAAGTTGTTTGGAGAGGTCCATGTATCAGTTGTAAGAGAGACTCTTTGTTTACTTTCCTTGAAGTATTTCTTCAACTTCTCTTTCTCATCTTTGTACATAATTAAAAGATCTCTGTAAATGGTCATCCTGCTTGGCACCTTGAATCTAGGTTCAAGCTGTTCACTATATCTTCTAAACCCTTCTCCTTCTACAATTCTAAATGGCAGTTCATCTATGACGACAAACTCAGTCAATCTTCTTCTACACATATCCTTGTCATAACTTACAGCAACCAGCTATGATGACTGTCCAGGCCTTGGTGGTGGAAACACCAAACTCTTTTGTCCCTTGAGCTTCTTGTTGGGATTCTCTGAACATGTACCTAAATGTGTCTTCATGATGGAAGTTCCATTTCCTCTAATATGTGCTTGCAATTTCTTGTGACAATGCTTACACTGTGCTTTTTCTTCGCTGATCCTTGTAAAGTCATTCCAAACTTTTGATCTAGTTTTCCCCTTCTTCTTCGGTACAACTTCAGGTGCAGGGTCCTGTGTAGCCTGCTGTGTAGCTTGTGTTTCTTTAGTAGCATCAACTTGAGGTGTTATAGATAGTGTCACATCAGTAGAACCAGCTGCAGTGGATGGAAAGGGAGATGCATTTGCCATCTTGCAGCTTGATAATGAAGCTGAACTTGATCCAATCATTGCCCTGCCAAAGGTAAACAAGTTAATTCTTACTTCTTAATACAAGCACACATATTTCTTAAAACAATCAAGTTAGTTCTGATTCTGAACTTGATAATGAAACTGCACTTCATGTGAGTGACATTGCCTGCCATCTAACTCAATTTAATTAAAAGCAAACAACAAAAGTTGGAAATGGCTAGCACCTACAAAGTTATTAATACAACAAAATTTGAAAAAATAATTTGGATATGATTTTCATCACATCAAACATGATAAATCTCCACCAAAATCCAAACTATTCATTCAATTTCAGGCACATACCATTAATATCTCAATTACACAAGCAAAATCCAAACCGCTCTTTCAATTTCAGAGTAAACCTGACTAATTCAACACCCATTAAAACCCTTTTTCACACAGTCACAGATCATAAATCACTTCATTAATCAACAAACCTTTTTCAAAACATTTTACATCAACAAACCCTAAGTTCAAAACCAGAACAAGTCAAAATGAAGATTGAACTAGTTAGTAGTTACCTGTAATCAGACTCCTTCCTTAAGAAATCTTTCAGACTCCTTCCTTGAGTTCCTCCCCTTAACTCAACCAAAACCTAAAATAAAAAACCTATGACTGTAATCAGAAAAATAAGATTTGACAAAAGAAATTGATTGATAAACACAAAACAACAAGCAAACGATTTCGATAAAAGAAACTCTAAGTCCTAACAGAAGAATAATTAAAAAAAAAACCCTAGAAATTGAAAAACAAACAAATCAATCGAAACCCATTACCTATTTACTTACTAGATAGAGCCATAGAGGTGGTGGTGCTCTTGATGGAGGTGGTGGTGGTCTGCTGTCTACTGGTGGTGGAGGCGACTGAGGTGATTCAGGTGAAGGCTGAAGAGAAAATGAAGAGGGAGAGGAAGAGAAACGAAGAAGAGAAAATGACGAAGATATTAGGGTTGCAAAATATATATGGTGGAGGCTTTAATCTAAACGGCTAGGATTAATCAGGATAAAAACTAATCGACGGTCCCTACTAATCGATTGTTCGGTGCGGTTAGTGTGCGGTTATGGGTGGAACCGTTCACCGAACCGTAGATCTAACAGTTATTAAAATGAAAACCGTGACCGACCGTTGGATCATCGGTTCGGTGCGGTTTCGGTGCGGTTAGTGCGGTTTCGGTGCGGTTTGCGGTCTCGGTGCGGTTAGTGTGCATCCCTAGATATAAGGGACTTCCCACGTAGGCTCTAGCTTTCCTCCTGTTCCCTTTTGGTATGGGGGTATTTCTCGTAGTACAAGCTCTCTAGGTACGAAGCTTCGGGGCTATACTCTTTTGTTATACTCCTTTGACAACCTTTGATAATAATTTACCATATGTTGTAACGCAACTTCCCTGTTTTCCTCGAGGTCGTCTAACTTTTCTAGAATCAATTCCGAGTTTAGCGCTTTCTCCCATGCTTCTCTTCTCGTGGTTGGAAGGATGACTTCAGTGGGCAGCACCACCTCAACTCCATATGTCAAACAAAAGGGTGACATTCCCGTTGCATCTCGCCTGGTGGTTCTACATGACCATAACACGTTTGGGATATGCTCACACCATCCCTTATGATGACCGTCCAACTTTTTCTTTAACGTTGTTGCTATCGTCTTGTTTGTAGCCTCCGCTTGACCGTTGCTCTGTGGGTATAGCGGAGTTGATTTCCCGGGTTGAATTTTGAATGCGTTAAATAGCATTTTTACATTTTCTCCTTCAAACTGTTTCTCATTGTCTGAAACAATCATAACTGGTATTCCAAATCTACAAATAATATGCTCCAGGATGAAATCGTACACGTCACCATCTCTCCTGTGTTGTAGCGCTTTTTCTTCCACCCATTTCGTGAAATAATCTGTTGCTTTTATCAGGTAACTTCTTTTCTTTGTACCGGTTACAAACGGTCCCACGATATATATTCCCAACATGGCGAAGGGACATACACTCAATACAGAGTTTAAGCTCGTGGATGGTGCATTTATCCTTTTCCCAAATCTTTGACAGGCTTCACACCTTGTGGAGATATCCTTTGCGTCTTTGTGCATATACGGCCAAAAGTACCCTTGCGTCCTGGTTTTGAGAGCTAGTGACCTGGTTCCGCTATGATTACCAGCGTCCCCATAGTGAACTGATTTGATGATTTCTATCCCCTCCTTCTGCGACAAGCATCTCATCATCGGACCCAAATACGATCTTTGGTACAGGATTCCTTTTCACACCTTGTAAAATTCGTGGACTTGCTTTTAATTTTATTTGCTCGCGGGAGATCTCCTTTCATCAAATAGTTATAAATGGGGGCTCGCCAATCATCATCGCTTATTTCCACATCCCCTTCTTCTATCATCATTACTTGGGACTCCCTTTCCTCTCTGCTTACTGAGGGTTGCATTAACCGCTCAATCATGATATGCCCGATTTTTTGATCCTCAATCATTGAGGCTATAAAGGCAAGTGCATCTACATGTCTATTATTGTCTCGTCCTATGTTTCTCCAAAGAAGGCTTCGTATCTTCATTGAGTATTCTTTCACGAGTTGCTGATATCTCTGCATTATCGGATCAACTGCGTTATATCTTCCTTCAATTTGGTGAACCACTAGCTGCGAATCAATGGTAATTCGTACTTCGTTTAATCCCATTTCTATCACAATCCTTAAATCTTGTACCACTGCTTCATATTCAGTCTCGTTATTTGTTTCTTTGTATTCCAACCGAAAGAAGAAAACTATCCTGATCCCTGTAGGCGAAGTGAATACTATTCCTATTCCTCCTCCACAAATGTTTGATGATCCATACTGTCGTCTACATCCATCATTTCCCCTATGCTTTCGTCTTCCCCCGAGGGAAATTCAGCGAGGAACTCTGCGATTATGTGCAACTTCGTAGAAGTCTGTAGTTCATACTTTAGCTTAAATTGATTAATCTGGGTATTCAATCTTTCTACTCTCCCAACTCTCTTTCAATTCTTCAGGACTTATTCTATAGGAATTCTTGTAAGGACCTTAATTTTGTGGGTTTGGAAATAAGTCCGTAACTTTTGTGACGTGTAAAACAATGCAAGTATCAATTTTTCAATCTTTGGATAATTTGTCTCTGCGGAATTGAGGGTTTTGCTGACGTAAAAGATTGGTTTCTCTACTCCTTCATCATTCCGAAGTAAGACGGCACTAATAGCGTTTGGTGTCGCTGCAAGACAAAGAAACAGCTCCTCTCCGGGTTCTGGTTTTTGCAAGATTGAAAATTTAATAAGGGACTCCTTTATACCTTTCAACGCCTCTTCACATTCTTGTGTGCATGCGAACTTTGCTCCTTTCTTCAAAATGTCAAAGAAGTGCTTACATTTGTCTGAGGACCGCGATATAAATCTTCCCAGAGATGCTAACTACCCGTTTAATTTTTGTACATCTTTTATGGTCGCGGGTGAGGGCATTTCTAGTATAGCCTGGACTTTTGCTGGATCAACTTCTATGCCTTTTCATGAAACTATGTGTCCTAGAAACTTCGCCAATTCAACCCAGAAGATGCATTTTATTGGGTTTATCTTTATTTTTTATTTCCTCATCTGTTCAAAGATCTCCACCAGGTCTTCCACATGATCCCCTGAATCCTTTGTCTTGACCAACATATCATCCACATATACTTCTAATTTCGTATGTACCCACTTGGCGAAAATTTTCTCCACCATCCATTGATATGTTGCCCCCGCATTTTTCAATACAAATGGCATTCTTGTGTAACTGTACAACCCCCTTGGAGCGAAGAAGTCCGTGTGTTCCTGGTCTTCCTCAGCCAAGGGTATTTGATTGTATCCACAATATCCATCCATGAATGACAAGATTTTATATCCTGATGCTGATTCAACCATATGTGGGATATTTGGTAGGGGAAAACTATCTTTGGGACACGCGGTATTCAGGTCGCTGAAATCAGTACATATTCTTATTTCATTGTTCTTTTTTGGCACGATTACCATGTTCACAATCCAGTATGGATACTTTGCTGGCCTTATGATTCCTGCCTCCTTCATCTTTTTGAAGTTCCTTATCGATTTGCTCATGATATGTTGTGGCGATCTTCCTTATTCGTTGCCTGATTGGCTTGATTGGCGGATCTAGCTCCAATCTATGACATGCCACTTGTGGATCAATTCCTGGCATTTCCTCCATGCTCCACACAAATATGTCTCCATATTTTTTTTAGCAATTCAACTATCCTCGCTTCTTCTTCTTTGTCCATTATCGTCCCAATCTTTAGGATCTTGGGTTTATCGTCAGTCCCCAAGTTTACATCCTTTGTTGGTTCTACTGCAACAAAGTTCATGACCGATTCTCCTAATGGTGCGGCTCCCTTATCGGTTTCACGAGCTCTCATTTTTCTTATGGTATCTCGCTGGGTATTTCCCATCCTTCTTTAGCTCTTGCCATGTATACCCTTAACTCGTCCTCTTTTTTCAACTCAAGCATTTTCTTCTTTCGTTCCTTCTTCATTTTCAATCTTCCCTCGTAATTTTCAATGTCCTTCTCATCACATTCTTCCGCATCCTCGCTGCTTCCACGTATCTCACCAATCCCACTGGGCATGGGGAATCGATTGGTGGTAGGTTGACACGACTCCCTTTATCCCATGGATCCATGGTCGGCGCATGAGGACGTTTTAGCGTGACTCCACATCCACCACGCAAATGGTAACCATTGTTTCTAATTCTCCTGCGAGGATCCTCATACATATCTTTCCTTTTGGTTTCGTTGCCACCCCGTTGAATCCGTAAAGTGTATATGCCGATGGTATCATGTCACAATCCTCGTACCCCAAGGCTCTGAACGTATGGTAGAAGAAGACATCTACCGAACTTCCCATATCTACCAAGACTTTGTCCACAACCAACATTCTTCGTTGGCATTCTTCTTTCAACAAATGTTTACACATTGTCAAGGTGATGACCAATGAATTCATGTGATGAGCCCCTCCTTTTAGTGCATCCCGTGCCGAAAATTGTATATCTCTCTTTTTCCATTCCTCTAGTGGCTCCTTCTTCTCTACTGGAAATATTTCGTTCCCTTCATAGTCCACTTTGTATATCCTTGAGAGCACGTTATCTTGGAAGTTGAGGAAATCCTCCTTCGAATGTACTACAAAATTGCAGCCGAACGACTTCCTTCCTTGTTTGTTTTAACTTGATGCTGTCCTGTCAGGTCCCCATAATAATGTTGTGGTGCCGGTGGCATCTCCCGACCTTCTACGTAATGTGCGAGTTTTCCCTGTTCCATGAGGCGAAGTATGATCTTCCTAACGCTCCTGTAATTGTTCGTATGATGTCCATGAAAGCTATGATATCTGCAGAACTCATGAATCTTCCTAAGAGTTGGTTCTCTTCCCAAATTTGGTGGTGTTGGAATTTCCTCAGTCAATATCACTTCCTCCCATATCCTCTCCACAGTTGCGTTAAGATTCAGGAGTTCTAACTCTTTCCAAGCGTTTACTCCTTGCTTCGTCGACTTTATGTTCCTCAGCTGGTGGCCTTTAGCTTTATCACTTTGCGGCTTTCGATCCTTCTGCAAGGATTTTTCCCTCCTTTGGTCAACCCGCTTGAGCTCTCATTCTGACGTTGTTTTCAACCTGGCAGCCAACATAACCTTCTTATCCATCCATTGCACCTGGCCTTGCCTTTGCGAATTTCCCATCTGAATCCTCAATCTTCGCAGCTCTTGTAAGATTTCGTGGTCCATAATCCCTCTTACCGATTCATCAATATCTCTTTCTCGACTCTTGCTTTCGCTTTCCTCTTTACGCCTTTTTCCTTCTTCGTATCTTAGCTTATGATTATCCGTTCTCGCCTCCACTAAAATCCTCCTTAGATTTCTTTCCCGATCGTATCCTTCTATCAACCTTCTTCCTTGTGTTGTTCGTTCGTCCTCTTATTCATAACCTTCGTAGGAACTCTCCTCCCCATACAGGGTCCTTTTCCGAGATGAAGCCGTTGTCATTTCTGAACTAGCGTTTTCTTCTTGCAAGATTCTAACCTTCATTTTACTGCCACGTTCATATTCCTCTCGTTTCGCCTGACTGCCTCGTTTTGCCGTTCCTACTTGCCATTCCGTCTGGTACCTTACTCGCCTCTTATCTCGACAAGTTGTTTTACTCGGTTCTTTCAATATCACGTCTTTATCACCCTAGTTCCCCTCCACTTCTTCTCGATTCATTTCCCTTTTCGTAATAGCCCCGGCTTTCACGATTTGAGGTGGTTCCGCCATGGATTCATCCTCTACACTCTGCTTGCCTTTACTTTTCCTTGTGACTTCTCGTCTTTCATCTGCTGTGGGCGTTTCTCTCTTCTCCCCTTTCTTCAGGGCTTCCAACCACTTGCTCCTGCTTGCCGATGATGTTCCTCCTCTTTCCATTCTTCCTCCCCTTTTAGCCTCTAATCGTTTGCTTCTCCTCGTCGCTATCATGTGTGCCGCCCGATCTGGTGTTCTAGTCATCGATTTTCCTTAATTTCAATATTGGTTTTTCTTTAAAACCTAATCTTAAAAAGGGATTTTTGCTAAAATCTCTTACTCCTACAACTTTAGCTAAGATGTCTTGCCAAGATCTATTACTCCTAAAACTCTAGCTTCTCTCCACTCCTTATATGAGGATGAATCCTCAATCTAAGCTCCATGTTTCTGGATGCCAAAATGTAACTACTGGAAACCCAGTAGCACACCCAAAGTAAGAGTAACCAAGATCTAAGACATCTTAAGTAAAGTAAAAATCGAAAATTCTTATTGATGAATCATTCAAAGTAACAAAGATACAAGTTCTTGAATACAAGGAAACCCTAATCTCTCCCCTAGGTTAAACTCTCCCATTCTCCAAAAATCCCCTCCCTATATATTTCCCAAGGACCTCTATTTATAGGCCATCTAACCCTAATGGAACACAACTCATTTTATCTCGTCGCATTCTCGCAGTAACGCTTTAGACTTCGCCCAGACCGTTTTCCATAAAGTTTTTCCCCTTTTTTCTCTTACTTCACATGGGCTTGTCGGGACACCTGTCTCTTTTCTTGCTCCATAATTTATCTATCTCGTGGGTTGTCTTTTCGGCCAAGTAATCTTACTTCGTCCTTTTTTACTTCGCGGCAGATATCTTTTAGGGTACTTCATGGATCCTTCATAACCCGTGTTCCTCTCGGAGCTTACTTCGTGATGAGACACTATCTCGCACATAGATTTTACCTCGTTGACTTGTCAATAATGGTGACTCTGACTTAATTTGACAAATCACTGTCGAAGATTTTCGTGACACGATACATGATCTTTAGTCCGGATTCTCGCGTCTTCTCTGTATCCAGGTAGCGATCCATATTTTTGGCATCTACAAACGGTATCCCATTTAATCTGTATGTTTTAAATTAGGATGAGCAGAGCTTTTGTATTTACAAATTGAATGGAGAACTTTTTGAAAAAGTAAAGATCAATAGACATTTATAAAAAAAAAGAACACGTGGAGTGAATTTTCAGAGAGCCGTTTGCTCATAAACATAAAGATATTACTTCTGAAGATCTTGATTTACAATATCGATATATAGATTTAATAATACCCTAGCTAATTGTCTTGATGTGTTTCCCTCTTGTGTAACTACGGACCAAGACTTGATGAGTGTTAATCCATTCTCTGATGTGCTTTTTCGTGTTAACCCCGGGATATATCAGTGACAAAAATCCAGAATCTCACATCATCAATTTAAGAATGTGTCAACAAATACTAAAACCATGAGAGGAGAACTGATTGTGCTATCCATCCATTGCATGGTAGTTTCTGTGATCTCCACCATTGTATCTGATCAGATTTGAAGAGTTCTTCTTTAGCACCGCCGGCCTGCCCGCTTTCACTCTCTCATTTTTCTCTAATTCTATTACGATTTTAGGGCTTTTTCTTTCGTTTTTATAGGTAACACGAAATTGTGATTTACCAAAAAATCCTTTGATTCTAACCTAATATCTTTGAGTTTTATCCCGGACCTTCAGACTTTCGGGTACACAGCCCAGCACGGCTAATCAAAGCATTTGCAGTTCTCATAAAATATATTAGAGCATCTCCTACATTGGGTGTAAAAAATCCTACGTGGAAGTCTAATTAAGACCTTTATTTAGGAGATTTTACACATACTGTAAATATAGGACCCCATGGTTAAAAAAACTATCTCCAATAGTGAAGGGTTTAATCTTAGAATATTTTATATAATAAAATCTTAACCCTTTATTTTTATTTTAACTAATTTCTAAAAAATAAAATAAATGAAAATATGACGTGGAGGTGCAAGTGAAGGTGTAAATAAGACTTTCTTGAACACCTTCATATTTATTTTCACATCCCTCCTAGTTTTTAGGATCCAACCATTGGAGATGGATTTATGTTAATTGGAGGTCTAAAATCCTATGTGTCATGAAAAATAAAAAGATTCACCTTCTATTGGAGATGCTCTTACTCAACTTGTTTGGCTTCTCTTTTGTTTTTCCCGAGGATAAGGGTTAAAATCATAAAATTGCATTGATGTAAAAAGATTACAAGACCAACTCCTCATTATACTTGGCTATTCAACCTGGCATTTTTATGGGCGACCCCTAAAGAATCAGGTGCGACTAATAAAATAAAAAAAAGGGTCATCAAAGCCTAAAATGAAGCCATCCCTTATCTCCGGTTTTTTATAATTGCCAAACTACTCTTAATATTCGGTAGGTAAGTTCACAATCGAGAGTAGCTTTTTATATAAAGGAAATTATATTTTCCCACGATTGAGAATATCCCTGAATCGGTAGACAATGGAGTACCGTATCTACTAATTATAAGCTACTGAGCCATATCTATAATCGGTAGAAAATGACATTTAATTGGGTTCCAATTACAATGTAGCCCCAAAATTGGATTTTTCCAAAATCTTTAAATTTTCGAATTCTCCACACAAACATAATCGGTAGTAAATTTTCGAATTTTATCAATGTTCATAATCTATCGATTATACAATCGATAGTTTCATGATGTTTATTTCATATCGACTGTATAATCGATAGTTTCGTGATGTGTATTATCCACTGATTATGGTAGTATCCCCAAATTCAAAATTTTCAAAAACCAACGGAATTTTGGATTTTTCTATTTTCACAATCGGTAGTTTCTTGATGTTTATTGCATACCGATTGTAGAATCAGAAGTTTCGTGATGTTAATTATCTACCGATTATGGCAGTACACCCAAGTTCAAAATTTTCAAAAACCAGCGGAATTTTGGATTTATCTATTTTCATAATCGGTAGTTGTTGATGTTTATTGCATACCGATTGTACAATCGGTAGTCTCGTGATGTTCATTATCTACCGATTATGTTAGTCGCCCTATATTCAAAATTTTCAAAAAGCATTGCAATTCTGAATATCTCTATTTTCACAATCGGTAGTTTCTTGATGTTTATTATCTACCGATTATGATCTCAAAACAAAGAACAAAAGAACACAGTCATAATCGGTTGATAAAATCAATATTAAACTACCGATTGTAAAAGGGTATATAGGTATTTTCCATCTATTAAGACATCCCATAACCACATCTATGGGTTGGGAATAAAAAAAAGTTGCCCCTAATTATTTCGGGGTCGCCCCTAAAAATGCAAGGTGTTGATGGTGGTTTTTAGCTTAGGGTTAAATTTGTAAAACCTTGCATCTGATGTGACGTCACTCCGAAAAGAAATGGAGCCATGAGTGTTAACCTCTCCACTAGCATATTTATTGAGACGTTCAATATACTTAAGTGAAATTTATCCAGACTGGCGAATGTAGCAACCATCCCAGATGTTCTGTAAATTTCGTCGCCTTGCCTATATTACTTATTAATATAAGATTCACTGAGTACTTTTCCTGTGCTATGTTCCCCGGCAGAACCCTTAATATCGGTATGGCATGACGGATTTGGGTTCACTCGCAGCAGAATAATACGGATTTCCAAGTACCAAAGTTAAGGCCATTGCACAAGACGCTCAGACAGAAAGCACATTGCACTATGTAAATAAGGAATTTTATGGAAGCACACAAAATCCAACTAATTTTCATGATAACTCACAAAATACTCATGAACCTCACTAATCTGCAAAATTAGGGTTTTTTGCGCCCTGCGCAGTATATTAGACCCCGTTGGTCGAAATTACGCTTAAACAACTAAGAAATTGGTCCACCGCGGATTAATAGGTGCAGAGTCCTTTCCCAAATCAGAAAAAAAAGAGTAACGGAGCGGCGGAGAAGGAGCAACAATGAGAGGAGGCGTGGTCACGCCACAGTCCAGCTGGCGCCACTTGGCCACGCCCCATGTTACCTAGCCGTCCTTATTCCTTTGTTAGACCAATCAGGTCGCCGTAAACCCGCCACACGCACCAAAAGGGTAGCCACGCCCATGCTTGGCCGGCTCCCTACTTACATTGACCAATCAGGTTGCTCTAAAACTGCCACGTCCTTAAAAGAGATGGAAATTGTGTCAAGAGGTCGCCATACTAAGTTGGCTTCCCAAAACCATTCCAACATGCTAACGACATGCCAAATATGCCAATCGCACATGCCAAACAGGCATGCCAAGTACGCATGCCAAACGTGCCACTTACCGCGATAGCATGCCAAAACTTGCCAACCCACTCTCCGTATGTGACCAGCTTCACAATGGACTTCAATTTGGTTAGCCTGAACCCTAGGCACGGCCATGCTCCAGTGGCGGTGGATGAGACCCTAATTTCTAATTATGGCCCAAAACTATGTCACCTCGGGCCCCCAACATGCCGTAAGCAGTAAGGAATTAGGAAACCCTAAAGTCGGCGCCACACCATGGCCACTTGTGGAAATATTTATTCATGTGGCCATTTCTACATGGTGGCCTGCCCATGGCTCCTCCGCATGACTCTAGCATCGTTTGTATAAAATGCCATGCCGCGGCCACCTACTGCATGCTATATGCCATATATGCTAAATTAGGGTTTCGACATGCCAAACCTTAATTTAGGAAAAGTTTCCACGCCAACCGAGCCAAACAGTGTTCCACAGAACATGGGGATCAATCTGGCCATTAAAATTGATGTTTCCACGCCACGTTTGAGTCTAACACCAACGTGCCAAAATTTCAGTGGACATGGCTACGCCAGGCGCCACTAACAACATCGCGCCGCTGACATGCACAAACTATGCCAGCCACTCCACCACGCCACTGACATGCACGAACTACGCCATCCATGCCGCAATGCCACCGGCGTGCGCTAAAGGCGCCATTGTACCATTATCAGGCACCAACATAAAGTAGCCATAATCAACGGTTACCCTTCCTTATGAGATGAAATCTGAGCCATCCAAGTCCGCCACCGAGTTGGCAGGCTTGTGGCAAGTTTTAGGCGACTAGCCGCCTAAATTTAGTGGCCATGGCTACACCAGTCGCCTCTTGCACCGCCGTGTCACTGACATGCACGAGCCATCCCATCCATACCACTGACGTACATCAAAACGCCACTACGCCGTTATCAGGCGCCAACACATGGTAGCCATAATCGACGGTTACCCTTCCTCATGAGATGCGATCTCAGCCATCAAAGTTCACCACCGAACTGACAGACTTGTGGAAAGTTTTAGGCGACCAGCCAAAACGAGCCTAATAGCATCACATGCTATTTTTCTGCGGCAAGCCTCTCTATTTTAACTTGCCACACGTAGCAAAATGCTACTTGTTTTCCATGAAAACACTCGAGACATCAAACATGTCACAAACTGGGGGATGCTCTTCGGAGTAATGGTCTGGCGGTCTAAAGCGTGTGGCGTGAAATACACCCGTTACAAGAAAGTGTCATAAAGCGGGGCGGTTAGTAATGACAAGAATTAATGGTGTAAACGGATCCACCTCCTTCATTATGGAAGCATAATTCCTGACGTTACACGTTACTCTTCCACTACTCAATCGTTTCCACTTCCTACGAGACCAGGATACGTTTTATTACGAATTGTATAAATAGGTTTCACCTATTTCCACGAGACAACAAGTTTTTGGTCGGCAACAACATAGTATCCAGAAATCACCAAGAGCTGATAGCTTTTCACTCCGCAAGCCAGTTCCTCTTTCTAATACAAGTCATAAAACAAGCCACATCTTTAGAATTAACCATTGTGGTCTCAACACTCTCTTCGCTTCCTTCCCTAAGACCAACCCTTCTCCTTCACTTCTTGGTTTAGGCTAGGATTGTACAGATTGATCTCTCAATCAAAAGTACTCCCGTGCAGTGCATTGTTTAGGGTTTAGATTTGTTTCTCATCCACACACCCAAATTTACCAAAACCAGCAGAAACTGTTTTCACCCACAAACACCGGACTATTCAAATGCCCCCAAGTATTGTTTTCCAAATTTACTTTTGCTCTATTATTACTATGCTGATTTTTAGGATTACGTAGCATTTTTTATTTCGTGAAGCAATTTACCTTCCAACCAGTGATCTACTTTCGGTGCCATGGTGGATTATTACCTTCCAACCAATGACCAAATGTCCAAAAGATGTAAATCTAAACCTCTGCTAGGCAGAGCACAGTGTAATATGTCTGCTTTAGGAGTCTTGCTAGCCATTGTTCTTCACATGGGTGATCAAATGAAATAAAGTAGCTCATTTCACCCCTAGTTCTTAAATTCATCTCCCCCATTCCTAGCATAGTGCAAAGATGAGACCGGGCCATATTTTCCTTACCATGTTGCTCCCTTTTATAAATTTCCATAAGTAATCCCAGATCTTTTGAGATAATCTGTAGTGTAAAAGTGAGTGATTGGTTGTTTTAGGGGAATTGGTTACAAAGTGATTTGCACATAATCTGACAACCTATTTTAAGCAAATTGTCAATGGTTGGGATAGCATTTTGAGAAGCTACCCACAAAAAAACTTGCACATTAAGGGAGTTCAAACTTCAACCAAAGCTTCACCATATGATATTCAAATCAAAAGGTAATACAATCTTTTATTATTTCATGCCTTCCTCATTTTGGTGCGCTTTACATCACCGGAGAGCCCTTCTTATTACATCATCAGCCAAAAGCTAAACCAAAAAAGGGGGAGGATTTGAAATCCATAAATTCGATAAATGACAAACAAAAGGAAATGTTGCCTGCTTGGCTGATAAATGAGTTAAATCAACAGTATCTTTCAGAATGTAAAAAAAAACAGGGTGACCGCCAACTTGAAACTTTATAATTCCTAGATTATGTGTTAAGAACTTCTCCAATGGTCATTGTGTGTGCTTCCTATGTGGCAACACAAATAAGACATCCCCGATCCGTTTTTTCTTAAAATTAGGGAGAAAAAAAAATTCATCTCCAAGGATATTGCATGTAACCTCTTCATTTAGTTAGTATAATTTTTCATTTTCCATAATTAAGATTTTGCTAAAGCTAAAAATGGTTAGTTAATATATTAAAGTCAATTCAATTAATTAAAAGTTGACTAGGATGGTAGACAATGTCAAGGGAAATGTCTAAAACTTGACATTTTCCTTGATATTGTCTACCCAAAGTCATCTATACATTGGTCTAAGACATCATCGTTGGAGAATGATTTCAGAGAAAATGGATGTGTATCCTAGGTGGATTTTGACATTTATCTCCACACACATGCCATTGGAGAAACTCTAATAATGAACATTCTTTAACGGCCCAAAATTCTGCCATGTTGCTGCCATCGTGGAAGATGTGTCTTGCCGAGGCTGCAGTGAATGTACCATTATCTGATCAAAGTATTCCACCTGTACCTGCAAGATGATTAGAAGTAGTTGTTCCATCAGTATTCAATTTAGCATAACCTGAAGGTGGAAAAGTCCATCCAACATATTTAACAACTTGGTTAATATGGGAGCAGGAATCTGAGACAGATAAATTCAGTAGCTTTACTCAGTGGCGGAACTGGAAATGTAGAACATCTCTGGCTTGGCAACTTTTATACCCCTGGCTTAGGCTTATAATTAGTTCACTGAATGTGAGTCCATCAAAATTAGGCAGTCAAAAAAAGTTTTTTGTGGCCTTTGGGGTGGCTTCAGCCAGGGGAAGCCTGGATGTACCTCCGCCCCTGGCTTTACTGAATGCCTGATGCAAAACTGGCACATTGTTAAACTGTTGCAGATGGAATATGATTTGGTTCCTGGAAATCCAAATGAACCATAACATAAAAGGTATAATGCAGTTGGAGAGAGGCAGTTAGTAAGAAGCGAGTCCAAATTCGGATTTTTTTTAGTTGGGGGTGACACAGGCCATAAAGAGCCGTTGCCTGCATACTATGCTGCGAATATAGAACCAACTGCACTATAAGGATTCATAAGTATCCTCCATGCAGTTTAAGGAAGGAAATCCAAGTTATAGAATTCCAAATTTCTAATCAAATCTCATGTCGAAAGTGTATCTAGGTATGGTTGAAGATGATGGAAGTGGCATGGAAACTGCTATTCTTACTCTCCTTGATCAGATGTGTCAATGAATTGTATGAATAATAGCATGGCAACTCCAACACCAGGAATGGTTCCCTCATTTTGATGAAGACCAGTAACGGAAGGTCCTAGAGTGTATGGGAAACAGGTACTAGGAATTATCGCGCAAATGACCAGCCAGTGCGGATTCTGCTCACCAAATCCTGAAAATGCTCGCAACAAATCCACTAATGTCACAAAGACATCGAGGTAATAAAGACAAGCAAGAATTTCCAATATATTCATTGCACTAAAAACGGACAAGGGAAGGTAAAGCATGAAGAAGATGAAATTAACAAAAAACATTCGAGGAAGAATAAACCATGGGGCTCTTGTCTCCACGTAAAGGGACAAGGTGAAAATTTCATTAGCACCACTTAAAAAATGACCATAAAGAAGATTTTGAGTGATAATGACAGTTAGAAGCCATGTGATGGATTACCTAGAGTATGTGTTGAGATTAGCTATGATTGTTCATACCCTAGCCTGATTTCTCTTTGGATTGATGGTAGACATGTCATGGATTTACCGGTGGAATACCAATGAAAACCTCCTAAGTGCTCTAAGTGTTTATCTACACTGCTAGATCCTGCTCATTATCAGGGATGAAGAAGAAAATTCACTGGAATCCCGAGAATAACCAAATTCAAGGAAAGAGTTTCGTCTCTGCAAATAAAGGAGACTGGCAATCAAGAAAGTGTTGGAGTTAGTGGAGCTGGAATTTCAGTCCATAACACGCACCCAAGTAAGGAGGTGCTGCAGCTTGATATACCTTTGCAGACAAATGAAAATGGCTTGGGTAATGCGGGTGTGTCAGAAATGGTCTCTCCTAATACAATTGAAAAATGGTATACAAGAAGAGCAAGGAAATCAGGCATGAAAGGAGAGCTGCCGTCGGTTATGGAAGGGGCTAGTACCTCATCTGCTGACCCGTTAGTTTCTCCTGGCTGTGAAAACCATAATAGATTTCCACTTCTCAATTAGCTTTAAAAGACTCTGAGATAAGTATTTCCAAGCCATCATCGTCCGAGCCAATTATAGGATCTTCTAAGAATTTGAGGTTAAAAGCTAAAACAACATGTATGTTCCTGTTGGGTTATGGTAATTTGTAATCTAGAGTTACTGTTACTGTTTTGTAAAGTCTAATAGGAACTAATGTGAACAAGGTTTAGAGAAGTCTTAGAGTTAAGACGTATCCAGAACAATCAAGAGAAAGTAATATTGTTGTAACTTGTGTTTATCCTAAGAGGATCAGTCGGTCAAATACTTTTATATTAAGAAATATCTAGTGAGCTTTAGAAAGTCCTAAAGCGTCTAAATTGTAGCCTATAAATAGGCAAGCCTGGTTCATATGTAAACTTGAGCAAGAACATAATAATAAACAGAGAGTTTGAGATTCAATCTTGTTCAAAACCTAGGAGCTCTATATGAGCAACTCTAATAACGATGCTCATATATCTCCATCATGATCATCAAAACATCCTAAAAAGTTGTGGTACTTTAAATACAAAGAAGAAAAAGCTCCAAAATTCCGGAATCCATATCAACATCTAATCTTTTGGAATTTGGTTCTTTATGGGGATTAGACTTCCCCCCTCCAAAAATTGATCAACAAGACATGTTCAATGGTCTTGCGAACAATCATGATGATTTTACCATAGAAGAAGTTGAAGAGCAATCTACTTGAAGTACGCAGTTTTCTTTTTTTGGTTTGCAAATTGCATTTTTGTTTTAAGGTAGACAAGATCTTCTTCTTTGTGTTTAGAATTATGTTCTCTTTAGCTTTGTTTTTTTTTTGTTCCTTTGAGCTTTTTGCTTTTATCTTGTTGTTTCCTAATGGCTTGTGTGCTCTTTAATCTATTCTCTTTGATCCATTAAAAAAAAAAAAGCATATCATATGATCCTGATTTTCCTTTTTTCAACAGGCTAGTTCCAGGTAGTGTTAACTTCATATATTTTTGATTGTTGCAAATTATGTTGAGCTTTCGTAGTTACAATTTGAACGAAGAGCTTGTGAAAAACTAAAAGATACATCATCTTCAACGGTGAATTTCTAAATAGGCAATTCCTCGGAAAATACATATATATCTATATATTCCTTCTGAAGATCTTGGTTTACAATCTCGTTAGATTTAATACCAATTACAAGAATCTCAAAGTTTAATTTTTAGAATATATAGGCATAAACTAAAGCAACGAGAGGAAGACTCATATTGTGTGCAATTTCCCCTATACAATTTCAAACTTGCTTCATATTTTCTTCGCTTCCTCTGCTTTGTATTATGTTTTGGGAAGCTATTCTTCGGTAAATCGTCAAAGAAATTGCTTGCAGTTAACGGAATTCTTTTTTATCCAAATAAAAGGTAACAAACACCTTCAGCTGAGGTGAAAAAACATAACTAAGCTTCCCCATATGATATGGCAGTGACTAAATACAATCCCCGCCAAAACTACTTACAACCCTCCTAAATTATTATTGACTTTATCAATGCGGGTGAACAAAACCGTCTTCATGGTTTTCCTTCAACCGCACATAATGCAGGTCGTATAGAAGTTCGTTATAGTTTCAAAATCAATCAAGCAGTAAGATTTACCAATGAAATCTCATCGCTGCTTCTTCATTTTCTTGCTTGAGCTGCTCTGTCAAAGCTCCTACAAACTGAAATGTGATAAATATGAAATCAGTACATTAGAATCATCAGTAGATAAAAGTTTAAGGCAGATCAACCCTGATTACAAACTAAGGAATGAAAGGGAACAGGTAAATGAAACTTACCTAGAAAGAAGACTCCTGATGGTAAAGTTACCCAACACTTGGATTGGAGGGAGCAAAATTAAGTTTGGTGAAATGATTATTGTGCTTTCCGCACTTCTCAAGCTTTTCAGATCCTCTACCATTAACTTTATTTCTATCAAAATTAAAAACAAAATCAGATGAATCTTTTTGAATGAGAAAATGAAAAAAGCAAAATCAAACGATTTTTATTAATTCCAAAGAAAAAGGAATATGATAACTATTTACGTTTGAGAGGAGAAATCATTGTGCTGTTACTTCTGTTGTTGATCATCAACATCAGATGCCATGATCTTGTGGAGACTTATTGCAAAGGAAGAGATGGAGGAGAGGCGCAGACTACGCAACCAAGGAGAGAAGAATGAAATGAGGGTAAGAAGCCCTAACACGGAGCTTAAATAGTTAGGGTTGGTAAATGGACCTAAAGAAGTGATGAAGATAATTACACTTTGTTTACATTACTCACTGGTATTCACAAAATGTTGGAGCATTTCATGACCAATTTTGTAGAATTGTCGATTACCCAGTAGGTATTGAATAGCGAGACAGAATTTGTATGCAGATTTCGAGCATTTTTTAGTACATTAAGTGTATTTAATTAAGGTACACTGGGATATTCCAACTTATACAACACATATTAGGTTTCATGGTAGATTTTGAGTTACCGCGATTTATTTATTAGGGTGGAGAATTTGAGCCATATAGCAGTCAAGAATGCGTAGTACAACTTGGATAACTTTGCCTATGTAAAAAGTTATCATGATTTGTCCTTCCAATAAATAAATCTACGGTCATGGTTGATACCATTATATTATATTACACACGTTAAATTTGTTAGGGGCCCAATCTAAGCACTTTCATTCTCAATCGACTAGTTTCTCACTCGTGCAATGTACGGGTCTGTTTATTGTTTATGGAATATTTAATGCTCTTTTTATATAGAAAATATATTACAAAACCAAATTGTGCAAGAAAATAAAATAAACAAAATTACATAAGTTCTGATCAGAGTTATCTTTATTATAATCTATTGTTAAACAAAAACAAACTTTAAAGCACAATTCAAAATTGTTGATAGTAAAAAAAAATTATTTTATTTTTAGCTCTGCAAATAACAAAAAATTGATTGAAAATAGCAAGCAAGGTAAATTTAAACTATTTAGTCGGGATTAAACTTCTTTTGGTTAATTGAATAAAAGCATACCATTCGTATCAAATCGAAGATTCACACCCCTTTTGCCTATGGTTTCTTTGTTGTCTTTGTATGTCTCTTCTTTTTTTTTTGTCGATGTGAAGCTCTTCAAGGTAGAGATAAGTATACCTTGCCTTTTCATACTATTCCGCAAGTATTCTTTGTTCTTCTTTTTATGAATTTGTTATTTTCTGTCATTTTTTGTTGTTCTCTTTGATTACCGCGTGTAGGTAGTGATACTCGTACTTGTATATATATTACGAAGCTCTTCTATCTTTATCGTATTATTTTTTTTTTTGGGCTAAAGATCGCTTACACGTGGTTTTTATATACAGAGGACAATTCGGGTTTAATTTTTTTTTCTCCATATTTTGTTTCCATATTTTATCTAAATTTTGGTTAAACTCTAAAGATATCTTGGTTACACGAAAAAGATATCTTTCCTGTTTATTTAGAGTTTCTAAACAGACGTGGTTTATTTAGGGTAAGAAAGATTTCGTTTTACACGTGGTTTATTTTACCCTAATCTAGAATATAGCTATTGATATTAATTTACTACTTGAAATTTACGACGGTAAAGACCTAAATTATACGGTAATTATCCCGCATCATGTAAAGGATGATGGGAAGATTGATTACCCTACGATCAGTTTGTAAATATTCTGGACAAAACTAATAACTTAAGGTTCAATTCAGTCCATAAATAACAAAAAATATCTTCTATTACACGAAAAACTACTTCACAATAACGTTTCGAGTAAAATAATTTATTCTATGTTCTGAAAATGGTAGCATAAGAGCAAAACTATAAGCACTATAACATTTACAAAAAGGGAAACCATAACAAAGTTTGAATTGTTTGTGATTTCTAAAAATCTCATTTAAGAAAATCTATTCCAAATAAAAATAAAAGCAAAACTCATTCCTAAGAAAAAACAAAAGAAAATCTCTAATTAAGTACCTAAATCACTTTAACCTTCTATTCATGATTCTCATTCCTATAGGTCACTGCTTGAAGAATAATACGGTCTGTAAACCCGGTATTTTCACAAATGTGTTTATGGACAATAGTTTTGGTATATCCATCTTGTACATCATTCTTTCTGATGGTGGTGATTTTTGATTTTGATGGTTCCATAGATGTATTTGAAATGCCAATGTATGGCGGATAGTTATTTTCATCGCAGATTTTCTCTGAATATCTCGCAGATTTTCTCTGAATAAATCCAATCTATACCTCGTATCCTTGCTTTATTTGAGAACCGCCACATTTCTGAAATAAAGTAAATTCAGATTATACAATTACACACACCAAGACACCGTATTCTGCTACACAACTTTACCTTAAAGACTCCTATGGACTATCGTTTAGTAGTTGATTGATAATCTCAACCTTGTCCAGCGAAGAAACTAATCAAAACTCATATTCAGCGATCATTATAAAATTCACAAAGACTTTTTTTTTCTTTTTGTTTTACATACCTCAATAACATATAACAAATGGATCATCCGCACAACTAATACTCTTTCAACTTGTCGAGTGCAGTTTTTACCGATGCAAATCTCGCATAATAGTCACGAATAAACCCCCTAGAAAAAGTCAAAATATTTACGGATCGTTGATAAAATCACATGTTCTTACGCACCACCAGTTGTTAGACATCCTACATCATTTGTAGCCTGTTGGTCTGCTACCACCTAATATTATTTTTATCACCATCTCTCCTTCACAGACTGCTATCACCAACTACACGCTACTTGCTCGCTTCTGTCCATGCCACCAGCGAAGCAAAGATTTCTTCTTTTGCATTCTACAAAACAACGCCAAATTCTTAAATTGATTTGCATTAGATTTCAAAAAAATAAACGTACAGTGGAATGAGAAAAACCAAAAAGCTTAAAAATCAACAGAAATCAAGATATTTCTAATAGATTACATAACCGATAGCAGCAGCGGGCAAAAAAGAAGCAATACCAGCTGGAGAGAAAAAAGAAGAAGAAATCGATTACATTTTTTAGGGATACCTGCTAAAAAAATAGTAACAAACATCAGATGACAAAAAAATTGCTTCAAAAATAAAAATCAGATGACAAAACCGTAAAAGAAAATACAAAAAAAAGTAAAGCGAGAACTGGCACAAAACTAAAAGAGTACCATGCGAGAAAATATATTAGGAATCCCATTAGAATGACATTTGCAGCGCCAAAGTTTCAAGAATACTTGCAAATTACCAGATTCTTTATATAAATTAGTTTTATTTATATTATGTAAGAAGCGGCTTTGAAGATGCTGCTTGGCTTACGCTCTATAATTTGTATAAAGACACTCCCCATAAATAAAAAGATTTTGTTTTGAAAAAAATACTAATCAATATCTAAATATATTTCAGATTTTTTTATTTTTGGCTAGCTGTTTTTTCCCCATATTGTGTACTTTGGATTACATTTGGCAAGTTCAGGCTATAAAAATCAGTGTTTAGCTAATTTATGTAATATTTTATTTCCATAACTTCTTTTTTTCATCCATTAATAAGTTATTTATTGAAATAAAGGAAGGAACTCATACAGAGCTTTTGGTTGGTAGCATGGTCACAAGATGGATAGTTATTTTTGGATAGTTATATCTATTAATTGGACTATTTTTTCCAATTTTGAGTATCTTCTAGACGTCCAAAAATCTATACTTATCGGATTCTATCTTACTCAAAAATGCAACTTGCCTAAATTTCCTTTTTCCTGATAAAGTTGACGAAATAGCTTTCCTAATTTGTGGGGCCGTCTGTTTTGTATTTTTTTTCTCTCTGCAAATTTTATTTTCTGGTGATTTTTACTTCTAATGATGTTGTTTTATTTTTATCTGTACATGATTAACAAACCCTTTTGTAAACCCTCGAAAGAAGATTTCTTGACTCATGTGTGACATCCACAAATCAGGTATTTTCTTTTAATGATCAATATAAATTTTGTATTTTCTTTTAATACCAATTGAAAGTGTAATGGCACTTAGTACGTCAAAAACTATAAAATATTCTAATAAGGTTTCTGTTGCAGGCCTGATAGAATCTCTCCCTGCAATGAGAATGGTTCCCTCTTCAAAGGAAGAGGGGCAAGATATTTCTAATAATCTTGCAGAAAATCACAAGGAGACTAACATTAGGCAAATTTAATGTGAATCTTTTTCTCATGTCTAGTGTTAATTTGTGGACTTGCATTTTGTTTTTGTATTTGGCTGTGGCATCTCAAGTTTTTGTTGCTCTTGATATACCTTGTCTTGCAAGTTAGCTTTATCTTTAGTTTTTTTTTTTTTTGGGTATAATTATATGAGTTGTCTTTTTGTTTTTCAATCTAACTATATGTAAAGAAAAAAAATACAGCTATAATTCTTATTTTCAAAAGAAAATGATGGATTTTCTTATTAGTGGAAGGGAAGAACAAAAAGACCACGCACACTGCCTCCCTCCAAAAGTCAATCACGAGTATGCAAATGCGGCACTCTACGAACACAAATACATGCCCCTCTGCAAACTTAACCAATACTGTAGTTCCATTTTTTTCATAATTAATTAAATTTCCAACAAACATCGATGATACAAAACATTGAACAAACAACTAATTAAGCATATACCATGGAAAGGAAAAACAGCCCGAATAACTGCCATAGCCATAGATGATCCGGTTAACATACAAAAACTTAGCACCAGATGGAATCCAACTTAAATTTATACCATTGGTCCTCCACACACTGAAAATATCATCAAGAATTGCAAAAAAGAAAGAATCACTGCATATTTTTATTACCGCAAAATCATTACAACATAACAAAATAATACATGAGAAGAATATGCACGTATGTACATAATACCAGCCATTATCGCACGAAGATAATGTATATGCTAGATATATAACTATAAATGGGCAAACTAAATTTTGCAACCATAATAGACGAGTCTTCTTCACTGCTAGATCCTTCTATCTTTCTTACATCAATCAAGATCTATTTAGTTACCTGTAATTACATAAAAAGGAAAAATAAACAAAGAACAATCATATGTACCCTATCGATAATAAGATTGATAAAAAAACCTTAATTTCCTGATGATTTAGCAACAGGTGAAGAAGTAAAAACCTTAAATAAACAATGGCAAGAGTTGCAAAATATGTTTTACGCCCAAAACATACGTTGTTTGGTTTGATATCGCAAAAATATTTGCAAGAATTAATAGGGGTATACCTTGATGTTGCTTCTTTTGGAACAACTACAACAGGTGCATGATCGAGGATACCTGCAAAACAAAACGACAAATATCACAAAAAATCCTAATCGTAGGAAAAAGAAAAGAAATAACATCAAAATCTTAAAAAGCAATGCGGAAATAAAAGGATTTTGACTAAAAATGGAGTTTGGGTTTGTTTGAATGCTTTATATAGAGACACCAAACCCAAAAATAAAATGATTTTATTTTTGATATAATGTTAATTAATATCTAAGATTATCTGGAATTTCCTTTTTATTTTGAACATAATATTAAGCAATATCTACATTTTTCCCAATTATATCCATCTATTGTAATATTTTTGGAAACTTCAAGCAAAGAAAATCACAAATTTACCTATTGAAGTATATTTATTTGCCAATCGTAATTGAAAGTATCTTTATTAGTGCATTTAATTTAATATTTTTCTGAATAAGCAATATTAAAAAATATAATAATAAAATCAGGATATTCGGAAGAAAAGAGATATGATTTCCGCACTTGTGTGCAATTGTTTTTTGTAGTTTATACTTCGGATAGCCATTATTTTTGGATACTTGCATGTACTTGTTGCAATTTTTGTGTCTAAAAGATATTTGGCATATTCTACATCTCATAACAGAATCTTTTTTTGGTTTATTTTTACGGAATGAATAAAATTAATTTTAAAATCATTATTATTATTGCATTTTTCTACTAAAGCTTTTGTTTTTCTATTTTAAACTTTTTGTTTGATATCATGTATTGATCATCACGATTTTCTATTAATTATTTTATATCTTTAATATTCTAAAGGACCAATAATTAAATGTTCTAGCAAAGGAGAGGCAAATTCGAATTATTGGTATGTATCCACGACTCTAAACATTTTTATTTTTAATTTGGGCTATTGACTCATATTTGGTTCAAGCATGATTTAGCTTCATTGTTGAATCGTTTTTGTAATTTCATTTGGAGTTGTAATTGTAAATTGCAATTAGAATTAGAATTTATTTAATTATTAGTAGTTTGGAACTATAATTAAAATTAGGTTCATTGGAATAAATGTAATTGAACAATGGACATTGAATTATTTTTTTTGTATGATTGATTTATTTTGTGATGAAATCATGATTAACAATGCATATTTCTTTTATTTTAATTTGTTTGTGAAATTCTATGTTAGATTAAAATATAATATATTATGATTAATTTTCAATATATTTTTGGTAATTTTATAAGGCTTTTTCAAGATTTAGCTGTTTTCGGAAATAATTTTCGTGGAATGTGATTGTATATAAAATTTTTTGTGGGGAAAAATATATCTTCTTGGATTTTCTTTTCCAGAATTTTCTACCATAAAAATAAAAATGGTGGGGCCAGAATCAACCAGAAGTTCCGGTTAACCACGTCGCTCGAAAAAATTCTATTTTTATATAGAGAATTCACCTCCCCGTATCACTGTCTCTCCATTCCCCTCATTGTTTTGTGACTTTTGTCTCTGCCATTTCTCCTCAACTTCATCTGATCGTGCGTTCATGGGAATAAGTGAAAATACATAAGAGACAAGAAACGAGATGAAGCAAGAAAAACTATTTATCCAACTTTAGAAAATGAAATATCTTTTTTAAATTTGGAAGAGTTTGTGTTGCCCAAGAGAAAAATATAAACCCTAAAGAAAACTATTGTCAGATTGGTAAGTTTAATATTTGGGTGGTTTTTAGTTTTGTTATATATTTGGTGAATAACCTTGGATAATTTTTTTTTGGGTTGGCAAAGAAAAACACAGTGAAAGGGTGCAATTGTGAAAGGGAAAACCAATGATCCTATACACAAGTTTGATCATGGTGATTATAGAAATAACATTAGGGAAAACGTTAGTAAGAATCTTTGACAGTTGTTATAGAATACCGTTTCAGCATCAATTTCATCCAAAAGACATGAACGCTCAAGATTGCGAAAGTACACTACTCAAGCTGGTATCAGGAGAAGATTCTCCGTCTCAGTCACCAACTCAATTACAGTTTGCAGTGACATCATCGTTACATTTTTGGAAAGAAAATACTAACTTGAGTGTGGAGTTATAATATCAAGTGCTACCACTAAAAAAATGGCAGACGGTTCATCATTAATAACAACAACATAGATTTACTCCCTCATAATATTTGTGGGAATATCTCTGACCATGAATACCATAAAGGAAGAAAAGAGAGATTATTCAGGATGTTGTCTCTCATGAGGTACCAGATAGAGCTGCAAATATTGGTGACCTCCTAGCACACTCCAGTTATATATATATATATATAGTCATGATGTATGATTTTCTTTTGTATGTAATAGGCTAGAGAGTGCAACGTAATGCTTACACATTTTAGATATAAATGGCACAGGTTAGTTTGTTGCCTTGATATAACAGTAAGTTCCATTCTTTAGCTCTTAAATTGAATGTTTCGAAGCCTTTGGATCAGTTCAGTACAATTTCTGATTAGGTACTGACTTCTTGATGTGTTGCAAGGGAATATACTTCTCTAAAGTTTATAATGATGTCATTTTTGTTTGGGAAGATGAATCAGCTTCCTCTGATTCCTTGCAAACTGATTACTTCGCTAATGGAACCATGAATATCTTTGAATCATCAATGGTATTCCATGGGAACAGATTCTTTCTTTTGCGGGCAACCACTGGAGATAATTTCTCCAGTACAGCCGGTTGTTTAGGTGCATACCTTATAAAGGTTTCTTTGGTAATGATTCATTTGCTTACACAAATTGGTTTTGTTGGGTGCTGTGCAAGGTGGTTCTGATATTGTTATGATTTTCGTTTTTGTTGGCTGTAATTTATACCTTACAATGGATATCCCTATCAGTAAGCACTTGAGGTATGTGATAATTAGCTCAGATTTGAAATCAGTTATTCTTGCATTCAATTCTGATCAACTTATCCAGGGATTTTTATTACTAGGTGAAGGAGGATCTGTATAGATATGTAGTTTACATCAGATACAATCATTTACATGGTGTATCAGACACTGAACCAGCACCTGACATGGCTTCCTTCTCATCAAGTTTTCCAAATTAAGGTATTGAACTCGATCTCTACGATGTATGAGTTTTATTATTCACCTACATTTCGTATCTTTGAATTTTCTCAATTAAAATTGCAGAACATGTGCTGATTTTGCTGCCACACTGAATGTGTTTTATATTATTTCTTGGAATGGCATTTTGTATACCAGTAGGAAAACGTTGTTGGGATTAGTTCAGTTGAGGACATAGTGTGCCCGTGTCACATTCCTTTCTTTCTTAAATCCTGCAGATTGAAATCAAGCAGAAGTTGTATACACTAAATGTATAGTATTTTCATATCCATACTGTAATATGTTTACCCGATGTTTGAAGATATAGATTTGGAATGTTTCGGTGTTTATTCTTAATCAGATTTTATTTGTGTGCCTGTTATCGGTTCATTGCAATTTTATTAATATTGCACATTTATTGGTGATATCCACCAGGTGCATGTAGTGGTATCACAACAAGTGGTCAAATGTGTTGTGAACATTGTACTCTACGAAAATAAGGACAAGATCCAGGTGCAGCTCTTTAAAAATTCATTATTGATTTGTTCAAAATGATGTTTCTTTTACTATTTTTTTTTGACAGGTTCTTCAAATTGTGTAACTACAAAAGCGCATCATAATTGCAACAGTAAATTTTTCTTTGAATTTATTGGAACATACAAAGATTAAATCCCTCATCCACGAAGAACTTTAATGGTTAGGGCACCTTACCCTAATTTTTAGTTTCATCCTGCCTCTCCTCCACCTCTCCCTGTCTTCATTTGTTATGCGCCCGCCGTCTCAACAGATCATGGAATCTGGTGCCGATAATCAACCACATGAACAACAATTCGCTGAGCATAATGATTTCTCCTCTCAAACGTAAGTGATTAATTCTTCATTTTTTTTCCTTTCTTTTTATTGATCGATCGACATGATTTTTTATTTTTTTTAATTTAATTTAATTTTATCCTAATAGAAATAATGGTGATACCGAAGTGGCTGAAAAGATTCGGTGAGGCGGAACAAGCGACCAGATTGCACCGTCACTTTTTTTTGAAGTAGATGATGCAAATCTATTCAGTATCTTTATCAGCTGTATATTCTTCGCCGACAGTCCTCTCTTCTGCCTCAGGTACGTTTAATTAGTTTACTTGTTCCCTTTTACTCTCCTCACTTTTCTCTAAAATAAGTTAATAATGTTTCTAGTGTACTGATTTCATCGGATTCAGGTCACGTTGAAGAAGCATAAATAGGAAGGTAAAATGAAACAGATGTTAAGAACCTACCAAGCCATGGCATGAAGAATTTCAAATGTGTGGTGAGTTACATATTGCTGGTTTAACATAATTTGTAATTGCATAAGCTAAGCACAGTATTCTCTAGAATAGTCAGAGAGAAAACTAGAACTAGGTTAGTCATAATAGTGTGAACTAGTTTACTAGTCAGAGAGAAAAGTCTAGAGAAAACTAAAGTGTGAACTAGGTAGTTCAGTTTACCAAGTAATACTTGGAGTGCAAACAGATGTATACTTGGAGTCCAAGGGAAGTATACTAGGAAGCCAAGGGGTCTGTAGCCTATAAAAAGGCAATCATATGTCAATTGTAATGTGGGACCAAGAACAAGAATAATAATAACAAGAGTTTTACAGAGAGCAAACTTGCTCCACCACTACTATCTTACTATCAAAGCTATCCGTATTAGTAGTTGTGTAGGTGGTTATCCTGATAAACAGGTTTGTCCAGAGGGAAATTGATGATATTATTATCAAATCAGCTTATAATGTTCTCTGTAAAGACAATAATTATTATGCTGCAGATTCAGCAAAATGGAGGTAGCTTTGGCATCTTAAATGCCCTTCTCATATCAAACTTTTTCTATGGCTTTTTATCCCATAGAAAGGTGTTGATTAGAAAAATAGTATTAAGGAGCATATATTCAGATATCCCTGAATCTTAGAATGTTCTTTAGTTTGTCAGCTTCGGGATAAGGTCATTACAGAATGGGGGTTTACCATCTCTTCTACCCATCTGAATTTGGACTGGCTACTACTGAGTTTTATTCCATCAGCAACAGCAGTTTAATACTGATTTAGTCTGTAGTGAAGCTACTAAATTGTTAAATATGTTGGATGGTTTTTCCCCCTATAGGTTATGTTAAATTGAGTACTGACGGAGCAGCCACTTCTAATCTTCTTGCATTAATTTACAGGTAGAATACTTCGATCAGATAATGGTAACTTCATTACAGCCTTTGCAAAAAACATTTTCCACAATGGCGGCAACATGGCAGTATTATGGACCATTAAAGAAGGTTTGTTATTAGCACATAATCTTGGAATTTTCAAACTTCAATTTGTTTGTGAATCTATGTATATTATCAGTCTTGTAAATGGGTTCGACGAGGTGCCCTAGTTTTCGTATTCCGAAAGATATTGTTACTTTAACTCATGTCCTTCTGTTACTAGTCCATTGTTACCTTTGATTTGGCTGATGAAAAGTTGCGACAACTTCCATCATTACCTCGTTTACCATGTCGTATCGGTGAATTGTCTGTTTTTTATGTGCATGTTATTTTCACGCTGGATGTATGGGTTTTAAAGAAGAATAAAAGGAAGAATTTGATGTGGAGTAAAGAGTTCAGTACTAATATCAATGTGAAACTAATCTACTTTACAAACAGGCATGGGCTTTTATGCTACGACTATCAAGATAGATAAAAATGTCTATGGATACACTCAAACAGCTTCATCTTATAGAAAGCTTGTGAATTTTGGAAAGTATATAAATGATGTACTGCCTCACGAGAACACCTTAACGTCATTGAAGACATTATGAGAGAAAGTTATGAAACTAATGGATTCTGGTAGAAGAGCAAGGATTTTAAATCCTCCTTTTGTTTCTTGTTTTGAATATCATATGGATACGGTGAAGATTGATGTCAAGGGATCAAACCCCTCTGGTTTAACAGATTAAAACACCTTTAATGAAGAACGATTTTTTGGGACCATGGTTTGTTTTTTTAGTAGGACATTTGGAAGTAAACTGAAACACCCCGTACCCAATTCTTTTAATACCTAAATTACCCTTTCTATTATTTAGTAGTTATTATTTATTTATTTTATTTTTTTAATTCGGTAAGGCCCTGACTCTAACAATACCCAAACTCGCAAGTATTAACCCACAAACCCATTACTTTTGATTGAAACAATGAGTATTAATCATCAAAATAAGGTGAAAATGGAAGTTACAGTAGCAAGTTCGCTTAATAAAAGTTTAAAAAAACCCTAATTTGGTAACCGAACTTTCTAAAACCGAGAACACAAAGAACACTTCCGCTAGAACGAAATTTCTTGGTTGTAGCTGAATTTTTTTTATAGAACACCAAATGCAGAGTTTGTTTAGTTTGCAAAAGATTTCTCCTTAGCATAACTCTTCTTTGTAAACCCGTATGTATAGATCGGTCAGCTTGCATTTTTTCCCCCTAGCCAAACTTTTCTTTTCATGTAATTCGTCTATGTTTTATTTATTTCTCCTAGCCGAACCTTAGTTCGACTAGATTTGGTCTTTTTCTCCTAGCGAACCAAATAGAAAAAATACAAACAAAAAAAAAGTTAAAAGTTAAAAATTAAAAAAAAAAAACATTAAATGGAAAACAAATACTCCATTTATTTGTTAATAAAGGCCCTCACGAGTGTATTTTCATAATAAAAATAATAATAATAACAAATAAATGAAAAAGGTAATTATTTATTTAGTTAAAGGGTAACTTAATCATTTTGTAACTTTAGCCTAATCAAATCATGGTACCAAAAGAAATCATGGTCCCAAAAAAAACTGTTCTTAATCAAATAGGAAACGGCGATGGACTTTCACAGTAGGTTTAAAAAACGTGGGGCCCAGTAGTTAATGAGCGCAATCATGCAAAAACAAAAGACAGCTGGACGACTTTTTGGACGAATTATTCGTCAATTCGTATAATTCGAACTAGACAATATAGTTAACTTAAAATGCATGGAAAATGACCTTAAAGAAAAGGCGAGGAGTTAGTCAGTGAGTTCCCTTAAGATATATGCTTAACTTAAAAATACTTGAGGAAAGAAATTTGCTTAAATGAAATTGGAGTTAAAGGGAAGCTAATTTTGACTAACGTGTGGTTACCAAGTGGGTGTTTAAGCCTATGACGTGCATGTTCTATCTATCATGAACCAAGACTTGGTTTAAATTCTGAATGGGACAAACAATAAAATCATTGCAGCTTGAAGGTGAATTTTCTTCTTTGCTCTATAAATTGAGCCTCAAGTCACACTACTTTCCTCACTCTTTTCTTGTTGATTAGTATTTCGCAGTGTCCTTTCAATATCAGTGCATTTGCATTAGTACGAAGAAACTTTCAAATGGGTGCGAATGGCAGGAAACTCGTTTTGCTGGGACTTCTTTTTGCTGTTGTTCTTCTCATCTCTTCTGAGGTCTTAGCTATTGAGGACATGCCTCAAAAAACACGTAAGTTTTTGTGCAATCGAATTAATTTTAGTTTATGCTTGACTACTACATTTTACATGCACCTTTAATCACTCAAAATTATATATTTACTGTTATACGTTGTTATTGGTGTCAGAGGAGCAAGGATTAAAGAAGAGAAGTGGTGGATCGTCGATCAAGAAAAAATATCTTGGTAATGGAGGAATTGAGTATGACATTGAGCATGCAGGGAATGAAGTTGAGGCTGAGCTAACCAAAGATGGAGATGAGGTTGACGTTGAGTATGCTGGGAAGGAGGTTGATGTTGAGCTTATCCAAACTGGAGCTAATGTTGAGATTGAGATCGGCGACAAAAAGTTTGAGATTCAGGTTAAAGGGTAAACCGGAAGAGTTAACAAAGATCCCAATCCATAGGTGGTTGTATCTACCGTCTTGTTAATTAAAGAGTAATAATGAAATTACTCCAGTGTGTTTAGTTTGGAGTATTTGTTTCATTTTCCTTTGGTGTCTTAAAATAAATCGAGATAATAAGAGCATCCTGCTTTAAGTCTTATGTACCCATTTATTTTGGTGTGGAACAATGAACTCTCCGGCAAACAAATTCTCGTTACTAATCAGCATAGAACCACTCTAGGAGAAGTGTAGATGCCCTTTTCTTTCAATATGAAGCCTTTACTTCTGATCACTTACTTCTCTTGCAGCAGAAACCAGCTGCACGATTCCCTTAATTCTTTTGTACCCAATATGATGGGTAAAGAGTAAAGAGGGCCTTGTTTTTAACGTTAGGTTTAGGTAGAGTGGACGGGGAATATTAAAGCCACCACGAGTGTCTATTTACTGTGGATTGGAGAGAGAGCAAACCAAAACCACAAGAGTCTTTATCTAATCTGCCAGTCTTTATCTAATCTCCCAGAATTGTGCCAAACCCACGTGGTTTGTTGGCCAAAAAATGGTAAGGGTGTGGACCAGAATTGATGGTCCAATTATGAACCATCAAAATCTAACGATCGATTGTTGTTTTAGAATTCCATTCATATTTTTATAAACTCCATCCCAATCAAATCCCAGATTTTCGTTTATTTATTTCTTGTCTTCTGATATGTACAACAGTACACGGCTGATGATGATCCAACTAGTTAAGGGGTTTATTAAAGAATCCTGTTACTGGGGCTTGACCCCAATAGGAATTTGGGGCTTAATGTGTTTTGGGTAGCCAAAATATGAAAAATATGGATAGGGGGAGATCTTAAGTGATTGAAAAGTCAGATTTACCCCTCCCTAATAAATTAATTTAAAATCAAATCTTATATAATCAAAACCTAATCCTAATACAAAACCTAATCCTAAAACGTTCTCCAAAATCTAATAATATCTCCCTCTTTTCTCCTTTGATTTTTGAAGCGGCTCAACATGATTCGATTTCTTCTTCTTGATTCTCAAGATGGCAGCAAGATCAAGAGTGACAAGATTCGACCGATTGAATCCTAATTCTGAAACAGGTCAAGTTATTGATGTTATTTTTAATGGAGATGTGGTGAACCAATCTGTTCAAACACCTGCGAATCGTTCACAAATGACTCCTACTAGGTAAGAATCGAAAAACCCACCAGTTATTTTACCATTACATTGAAAAAATAGGTTCAATTGATGGTTTTAGGGTTTTCAAAAATGGTTTTCTGAAGGGTTTACGGCTAGGATATCATATCGTCCTGGCCGTAGTGTATACCTAACGGTTGGGACACCAAGAACTCCCGGCCGTTAATGTCTCATGCGGTTAGGAAAATTCGAGATCCCAACCGTGAAATATCCTTACGGATGGGACTTTCCCAACCGTAAGTCGTCCTGTGTTTGCACAAAAAATTTGGTGATGATTGTTTCGGCTGAGAACTTCCTAACCGTTACCGAAATTTCGTAACCGTTATTTATATTTCCTAGCCGATACTATTTTTACGGTTAGGTGGTGTCACACTTACTGGACGCAATTAGATCAAACGGATGGGTCGTCTGCATGTTTCGTAGCCGAGACTGTGTTTACGGTTAGGAAGTCTCACATTTCCCAGCCAATATTGTGTTATACGGATGGGTCGCCTGTTGGTTCCTAACCGTAAGTGTATAACTCTGAGTAAATTGGTTTTATCTTCTGATATGGTTTTCACCATTTTTAGGAACCCTGGAAAGCAGAAAGAACTTCAGGTACCAATGTGTGATATTGCTACGATGATGGTACGTAGGCTAAGTATATGATTCTTTTTTTTGTATACGTTTCTCAAATTATGTACCACTATTAATTGAATGATGTGGAAATAGGTCAAGCGAGCTAAGTGGATTGCCAGGACTGATCCGTAAGATTTTGGAGGTTTTATATTTGGATTGCGACCAACAAAAAACACTGCTTGTCAAGCTTCAGGAGTTACATAATCCAGCGAAAGATGATCTCTATACTAACGACGAGGATGATTGGATGAGTGGTTCCCTAACTTTCCACAGTTCTTCATCATCTTCCGAGGATGTTCCCAAGATTGTTGGTCATAGTGGATGATTGTTTTATGTACTTGTTTAAGTCATTCCATCTTTTCATTATGCAGACTTACTTTTAGCATGTTTTAGGTTATGAATTTGGGCGATTTCGTTTGTTTTAAGTAAAGGAGTATTAATTTACCTTGAATGAATGGATACTAGTGTTTTGATTATTAATTTATCAGATTCTTGTTTAAGTATAACGAAATGAAATTTGATACTGACAATGCGGGGAGAGTTACGGCTAGGATTCCTAGCCGAAATGGGATTAACGGTTAGGTGTTTCAGCCATCACGGAGTAAAATCTTATACTGAAATTTCAGGGAGAGTTACGGCCAGGATTACCAGCCGTAAATTGGATGTACGGCTAGAATTACCAGCCGTAATTCTGTCAGTACCCAGAAATACGGGTAGGATTCCTAGCCGTAAACTTGTTCACGGTTTGGTGTTTCAGCCGTAATACTGACAGTAACCATAAATACGGGTAGGATTCCTAGCCGTAAACGTGTCCACCGTTTGGTGTTTCAGCCGTAATTTTACGAAAAGCTCACTTGGGTCATTACGGCTAGGTCGTGTCAGCGTATAACCTGGCCGTAAGCACCTCTAAATAACCACATGTTTATCATATGATCATTGTAAACATATAATAAGAGTAAAATTAGATTGTTCATTTATAATGAGTGATTCAAAATATATAGGTTCACACCACATTGTTATCATACTATCATTTTAGTCATCACCCTACAAAAAGCATTGTTACCATATTATCACTAACCTTCAAAATACATAGGTTCACACCACATTTTTATCATATTATTATTTTAATCACCAACGTACAAAAAACATTATTATCATATTATCACTAACCTTCACACTACATTTACTCATAATCATCCTCATCGGAACTCAGTGATGCATAACTGGCTCAATGTGAAACTGCTGCTGATGGAATATAACTTGGTTCCTGGAGATATAAATGAACCATAAAATAAACGGCATGTTGCAGTAAGAAGCCAGTCCAAACTAAGTTGGGTGAAACAGATAGTAATCCCCCATTCTATAGTAACCTTACCCCGAAATTGACAAACCACGGATCACTCTAAGTAGAGGTGATCCAATGATTTTGCACATTGGTGACACAGTGGTCAAGAATCAGGGATATCTAAACTTCTCTTTCTTAATATTTTCTTTAACCACACCTTTTTATGGGATAAAAACAATAGAAATTGTTTAATATGAGAATTTAAAAATGCCAAAGCCTCTCCCATTTTTCTGGATCTGCAGCATTATCAAAGTTGCCTTTACAAAGATGATTGTACGCTGATTTGATGGTAACATCATAAATTTTGTTCTCCAGCCTAACTTTCGCGGTATGCACCTAACAAAACCGGAAATGCTCTCAAGGATCTATAAGATCTTTGACTTTAAGATGCTGGATTGGGGTAATATCTCCATCAACTAAACATTTAAGTGGTAATCTAGATACACAGGCATCATTCTGGAAGTTAATATCTTTATCATTGCCTACACAACACCTCAAACCAGCATTGACAATTTATTCTACCCCTAATAATAATTTTCCAGCACCATGAGGATTTAACAGAGTACGTAATCTATATTTCACTTATTAAATGATTACTTCAGATATTTTTTCTAAGAAAAATTAAAACATTTTATGGATCCTTCCTTGACAGAACAATGATGAATTTCCAAATCAGCTACAGCCCTACATTCAACTTACAATAATCTTCCAGAGTGGTGACAGCTACATGCTAAACTTGTAAGCTGAGAGGGTCACCACTCTCTCTCATATGTATATATATTGAAACAAAACTAATGATCAACTACGTATTGTTAGGCTGACTGCGGCACAGCACTCATTAGCTACCACATTTTACAACAACTCAGTTTTCATGTCAAATTGTGCATCTTATGTGATCCTATGTCTACCATCTACCACATTCAAAATGTCTTATATGATTCTTAGACAATTATAATGATATACAACTCACCACTAGTTACTAAAGTTGATTCTTTGTAGCCTTTCTGTTTTGCAACGATGACTTGTTCCTTTTAGATTCCTCTTTCAAGGTGTCTGCATTTGACAAATAGAAAATAAGAACAAGTCTGCATAATCATTTTTATTCTGTACTCAAAAAGAACAAGTCTGCATGACTTGTTCTCATCTTGAAGGTGAGAACAAGATGCAAAGTTTTTGATGACGACAAAGTATCTGAGCACATTAGCATTGCAATTGAATCAAAAGATGAGAATCCCTGGTCTGTTCCTGCTTCGAATACGTCTAGTAGATTGGAAGTTCTGCGATGATCTTTAGTAAGAAGCTAGTAGCAAACCACATCTGTATGATTAGCCAACAACATTCCCATCAAGGAATTGAATAATAATCATATCAACAGAAAGATGCCTCAAACATATTCAGGAATTTAAGAATCACATGTTACAAAGACTACCTAATGTATCTCACATTTGTTGATTAATTCAAAAATTCATAAAAACATCCAACTTATCTTATTAGGATTATTGTTTTCAAAGCGACTTCCAAAGCGACTAGAGAAATAATGCATAGTGTTGAGTGTGAATTGAATTGACACTCAACTAAATTCGAATTATTGTTTTCTTTCAGAGTATTGGATCTACATGAAATCAATGGTTAGGTTGTTAATTCGAATTAGTTCTACTATATAATGTGTCAGGAAGACACACTCTCTATTACATTGAAGAAGATATCTTGAAACGAGAGGATAAAACTTGGCATGGTTCTCAAGGACAAAGAAGATCTTATAGCGAAGTTCCAACGAACATCTTCCAAGTCCAACTTACAATCTTAGCAACATCTCTCAAACTTTCATCCAATTGATTTTTTACTTAAGAGCAAGCTTAACACCAAATTGCACTGCGCTAAACTTGTTATTAGACAGGTGTTTAGGAATAACACCTAACCGAGCAATTACCTACCATCTCTTCAAGAGCCGCATTTGTTTTACAAACTACGAAACTCCAAATGACAAATCATTCATACCTTTATAAGTGTGCATTATTATTAAACTGGAAACGAGCCAAAAAGCAATTTATGGAACATCATAGATATAAAATCCTAACTAATAATGTACCAGTCAACAACACCTATCACACATAAATCAATCTCAACAAACTGAAAGAGAACACTCTTGAACAAACAAACAACTTGAAACTTATATGAACCATTTAAGTTCATCATGAATGAGGGATTTAAGCTTTGTATGCTGCAATTATGATGAGCTTTTGTAGTTACAATTTGAATAAAGAACTTGTCCAAAAAAAAAACATCATCTTCAACAAATCAATAGTGAATTGTTAAAGAGCCAGAAACATGATTTTGGTTTACAATCGCATTAGATTTAATACAAATTAAAAGAATCTCAAAGCTTAATTCTTAGAATCCATAGGCAGAAATTAAAACGATGAGAGGAAAAAATCATAGTGCTGGTTGTGTATGTGATCTCCAGGATTACTAATCGAATCTTGTATCTCTGACTGTTGCTCTTGCTCATTTGTCTGTAGTTCTTGTGAAACTACAAGATACCTCGTGACAAAGAATTAGGACAGAATCTCACAACTTCAATCAAAGAAGTTGTGATTTACCAAAATATCCTTTGATTCTAAACGAGTATCCCACTAGGGCCACTACCTTTGAGTTTTTCCCGGCCTTTAGACTTTGGAGAACACAGCCCAGCCGGCTAATTACAGGAGCAGTTGTACTGCTCTAGTACTTGTTTGGCTAAGACCCCTGGTTCTGCACAAAACATGGTTGCCGCATGACTTGACTTTGAAAATAAAGCAAAAATATAAGCTCCCATTAAAAAAGTACGTGACTGTTGAACTAACTTAAGATCGATATGTATTGATTTCAGTTCTTGTCTTAGCTTTACTACTCCAACAGTCACCTTAATTTAGACACAAATGTCGGGGTTGAACGGTATTGCGTAACTTAGGTGATACGATAATGGCTCAGGAGTCAACTTTTTCCCAACATAAATTTCACAGGATTGTGTTCAATTTCCCCAACGAAAATTTTATTCATAAGGAAGTTTAATCTGTGCACTGAATTATTGTAAGTAAGCTTTATATCCAAATTGAGGAACAATACTCATTAGCCACCACATGATACAACAAGTTAAATCTCATGTCGAAAGTGTATCTTGTCGTATCATATTTTCTACCACTTACCACATTAAGTTTCATATGATTCTTAAACAAACATAACCACGTACACGGAGGCTTGTTTGTTTTTGGATATGTTTTTGATGATCATGGAGATATATGAGCATGATTTAGTGTTGCTCACATAGAGCTCCTAGTATATTGATATTTGGAGCAAGGTTTGAGCTCTGTGAATCTCTTTTTTATTAGATGATTTGCTCACCTTACAACTGAGTACATCATTGCCTTTTTATAGGATATGTTAGACCGACCTTAGAACTCTCTAACCTTCTCTGGATTTTTCTTTTGGATAAACTAGTTTGACACTTTGACTGACATTAGACTATCCTAGTTGTTTCTGGATATCTCTTTTATTTCTTATCACAACCGACGTACTCATTTGGTCTTTGCTGTTTTCACATTACAAGACTAAACTCCAACTAACTCTAGATTATTTACTAACTTAACTCACACTTAACAAAACTAATCTAGATTACAAATTAGTTTATCCAACAAGGCTTAAATAGTTAGGGCAAATGGATACAGAGTAAAGTAATTACACTTTGGTCACATCAGTTGTATATTAGACCATTTTCATTGTACATTTTGTAGATCCATGTCCATATTTCGGATTACACTTGTAAATTGTAGTATTATTCACGTGGCGAATTTTGAAAGAAAAATTATAGATTAATGAATATCAACACTTTTATGGTTATGCAGCTTATGCTGATCACTGAGCATTTTTTAGTTTATGAAGTAGATGATTTAAGTTTGCATTGGGAGATTTGTTTCAAAGTGTACTTTAGTAAGACACAAGTTACACACAATAGCAGAGATATTATAGGCATTGGGCTAAAACCCTCCACCCCAGCCAAAACCAAAAATAGCTCTTGGATCTCTAAACCCTCAGATTATTTTTTTGTTTGTTTGTTGTGTGCGTCAAATTTTTAAAGCCATGGGTTCACATAGTATTGGAGCCAGTGGGGGCTATTGAACCCATCATAATTCATAACATCTTCTTGCACACTATTAGTCACCACCAACTTTTGCTTTTACCATGTATCCCTACCTAACAATCATAGCTTCGCGAGTTACCGACTCACATTTGATTTTCAATTACAATACGTTGAACGAAAACAGAAACATAGCTAGAGATACAATGAGGAAAATCTTGGCACAATTTGTAGATTTTGGATTCATGGATGTATCTTGGGTTACGCTGACAAATTTTAGTTGGTACATTTCGAATTACAAGATAAAATATAAAGGTTATCATGTGGCAAATTTTGATAGACAAATTGTGGATCAATGAATATTAGTGGCAAACTTATGGATACACTTGATTTTTGGATCACAGGGTGTTGTAAGTTTGTGAAGTAGATTCAAGGTCACATTGGGAAATTTCAGCTCGAGATACAGCATATTGTAGGTTCCTAGGTAGACTTTGGGTTACGGTGATACATTTGATAAAATTTAAATTTTGGGTGCAGTTTTAGGATCCCTGGACAGTGTTTTGATCAGTAGACATATAATAGATAATATTAGGTCATGTAGAAATTTTACGAAATGAGTCGATTTAAGTTACAAGCCTTTGCAAGTTTTAGATCACTACAAAAATTGCGCAATTGAGTCGATTTTAGGATACAAGCCTTTGCAAGTTTCACCACACACCAATCAAGCAAAGCGCGATTGCAAAATTATTGCAAAATTAAATAGAGAGTACTTGGAGATAACTCCTAGATATTACATTGATTACATTAACCAGTCTATGTTTGATCGAAGAAGTAGGCTTCAAAACTATACTGATTATCCTGGTTACAATAATAAGCTCGAGAAGAATGGTGTAGGAATGGACGGAACCTTCCAATGCCAACCCATCAGCATACACAAAAATGCAGATTTCATGTATGCACTTATAATACATCAAACTAGGTAGTGCTTCAACTTTCAAATATGGATTGCGCTTGTGCTTTTTTTTTTTTGTTTATTCTGATTTGGGAGTCTTGCTAGACAATGTTCTTTTATTCCTCGCCTCCCATATTTCCAAGCATATTGCAAAGATGAGAATGGGTCGAATTTTCCTTCCTTCCTCTGTTCTTCCCTTTTATAAATTTCCATGCTACCAGTTGAAGCCGTTTGACATTATATCCACTTATAAAGTAATCCCAGATCGTTTGAGAGAATCTGTAGTGTAAAAAAAGCAAGTGATTGATTGTTCCGGGGGAATTTGTTACAAAGTGAACACTGCATATTTGTAATCTGACAACCTCTTCTAAGCAAACTGTCAATGGTTGGCATTGCATTTTGAGAAGCTGCCACATAAAAACTTTGGGGAGTACAAACTTCACCCAAAGGAACCATTCACAAACTTTGGCGGCTTTTGACGTATAAGTGAAGAATGAGGGTAAAGAAAGCCCTAACATGGAGGCTTAAATAATTAGGGCAAATATACATTCGTATATCAGTTGTATATACGAATTTAATTTCTATCCATATTATTCATGTGGCAAATTTTGAAAGAACAAATTGTAGATCAATGAATATCTCAACACTTTTATGGTTAAGTTTTTGATTTTTGTGGATAACTGAGCATTTTTAGTTTATGAAGTATATGATTTAAGGTCTGATTGGGATATTTCAGCTCACGATACAAGGTTTCCAGGTGTACTTCGGATTACAGGGTAGCATTTTTTAGTTTTTCAAGTAATTTAAGGTCACGTTGGGAGATTTCTGCTCATGCGTATTGTAAGTTTCCAGGTAGACTTTGGGTATACACAATGGCATGGCAGAGCTAATATAGGCATGGGGAGAAAACCCTCCACCCCAGCCAAAACCAAAACTAGCTGTCCAATTTTTTTTGGTGTTCCTCAAATTTTTCATCACCAACTTGATGTTACTTTTGCCTGTACCATGTATCCCTAACATCCAATTCACTTTTGGTGTTTGAATGAAGAGAACTAGAGAAGATTTTAATGAATCTTAATTTACCAATTACAATACGTTGAGGAACGAAAACAACATAAACATAGATAGAGATAGTGAGATACAATGAGGCAAATATTTGCTTCAATGGAGTTAAACGGAGTTTCCTTCGGGCAGAGCAGCATGGATGATGCTATCTAAAATAATGATGCATATTAATTACCGACTAATCTTCATTTGGTTCATCTTTAACCCAAATATGTATATCTAATGTATGCAGTGAGCTTTGTGATGATGGGTCCCTGTCCCTGTCCCTGAACCTTCACCTTCTTCCCATGATCAGTTCCTGGCAATTATGCATCTAATCCAGCGGCAGTCTGTAAAATCAATCATAATAAATCACAACTTAAAAAATAAAAATTAAAAAAGGAAAAAAATATCATAGAGAGACAACATACCAGCGGAAAATTTGATCTGTTGGGAAATAGGTTCAATAATCAACGGGAGAGGAGGATCCAAGGTATAATATATTAAAACCATAAGAGGAGAAATCATTGTGCTATATATGATGATGCTCTCCACCGGGGTATGTGTAAACCTTCCCATAAAAACCCAAAATCACATTCAAAGCAACAACGACTCATTTCTGTGAGAATTTAACACCGCCGGCAGGCCTACCGGTCTCTCTTCTTAACTTTCACTCTCTTTCTATTACATCAACAAATGAGATTCTAGGTCTTTTTCTTCGGTTTTTATAGATAACACGAAATTGTGATTTACCAAAATATCCTTCGAGTCAAACCTATTACTTTGACTTTAGCCCGGCCTTTAAGACATCAGAGTCCACAACCCAGCACGGTTACTCAAGAAATTTGGTCCCTATTAATCAGCTAGTATGCATTCATTTTCATAAGATCTGTCAAAAGCACGTAACTGTATAACTAACTTAAGATCTGTCGTGTTTCAGTTCTTGTCTTAGTTTACTCCAATGGTTGCCGAAATTGAAAAGTCGGGGTTGTACGGATATGCATAACATAGAGGCTGCAACAATGACTCAAGATTCAAGTCTCTCGCAATATCCGTTACGAAACTATCGTGTGTTTCAGTTCCCTTTGAATACTATATTAGCCTCATGTTTTGTGAAGTTATTCTTCGAGAAATGCAAAGAAATTGATGATTTGCAGTTAACGGAGAAACTCACACATCTCACAATTGCATGTATAAAATTCTTTTTTTTATCCAAACAAAAAGTAACAAATTCCTTGAGCTGAGGTGAAAAATATCATATTCAGAAGAATCAAAACAAGAAACACCGGTAATATACTTTTTTAGTTCCTGCCATCCTCCACATTACATCATGAGACAAAAAAGGAGGAGGATTTGAAATCCATACATGACAACAAGAGGAGATTTTGCCTACTTGTTTAAACAGACTCAAGATGGTTGTGAGTAAAAAAAGCATCCTGGAAAGATGAGCTAAATCAACAATATCTTTCAAAATGTGACGACGACAAAGTCTCTGAGCACATTGGCATTGCAATTGAATCAAGAGTAGAGAATCCATCGTCTTCCAATACTTCTAGTAGGTTCACAGTTGAACATGGGTAATCAAGAGTAGAGAATCCATCGTCTTCCAATACTTCTAGTAGACTCAAGATGGTAAAGTTACTGAACACTTGGATTGGAGGGAGCAGAACTATGTTGGAGGAAATTCCGATCCTGTGATCGGAACTTCTCATGCTTTCCAGATCATCTGCCACTAACTTTATGTCTATCAAAATTAAAAACAAAACCAGATCAATCTTTGAATGAGAAAAACCAATAACAAAATCCTTTTTTTTTTTTAAAATAAAATGAACATGGGTAATCACACTTACGCTTGAGATGAGAAATCGTTGTGCTGAATGATTTGTTACTGATGTGGTTGATTATGAACATCTGATGCCATGATTTTGTGGAGACGAATAAAATGAGGGTAACGAGCCCTAAGACGCAAGGCTTAAATAGTTAGGGTAAATAGACATAAAGAAGTGATAAAGTTAACTATTTAGGCTTGTCTATTTAACCAACAAGCCTCCGTGTCGGGGCTTCTTTACCCTAATTTCATTCTTTTCTTCTTATTATTCATTCTTCCTCCAGCCGGTCTTCTTCAGTTTTTAGCCGTCTCGAAAACTGATGTAGTGCAAGATATGGCAGAATCCTACTTGGAAGGAAGGGATCGACGAAAGAATATCCGTTAGCCATGTATGAATATTTTCCTATTTGTTATTTTGTTTGGAAATAAGGGATACTTGCAAGTATTTGCATGATATCATATTTATTAGGATTTCCTCTTTATTAGCATTAATCATAAAAGATATTGGCATATTCCATAAGGCCTATGTATGACCACGTTTGTAAGGAAGAAAGGCAGATTTTAAAGAAAAGAAAACTCTTCCTTTGAGAAGTTTTATACATTGTGTGATTTCTAGTACTAACATTCTACACCATTTCAGAAACTGGGTATCGATCCTTCCAACATGGTTCGTGGTAGAGGTCAGGGTGGTCCTCGCGAAGCTTTGGTTGAGGAGGTAATGGAGAGAACGAGATACGATGAACTATCACGCACGGTTGAGCAGCTCGCCGGTCAGGTAGCAACCCTGTTACAACGACATGAGCGCCGTCATCCTCCTACTGATGAGTCCAATTCATCTGATGAGATGACGATAATGATACTGATAACCCTTTTGCTGGGCGTGAGCGTGAATCTAGGAGTTGGGAATCATCATTCCGCATCGAAATTCCTGAGTTTCATGGTAGCGGGTTGACACCAGAGGATTGTATCGACTGGTTTTCTACTGTGGAGGAAGTTCTGGAATTTAAGAGGGTTCCTGATGATCGAGTGGTTCCGCTTGTGGCTACACGCTTTCGGGGTAGGGCTGCTGTTTGGTGGCGTCAACTGAAAGCTTCCCGGATTCAAAAAGGTAAAACTCCTATTTCTTCCTGGGCAAGGCTTGAAAAGTGTATGCGTTCAGCCTTTTTGCCATTTAACTATACCAGAGAACTGTATATTCGTTTACAAAACCTTCGTCAGGGTTTTCGATCCATTGATGAATATACGAAAGAGTTCTATGATTTGGTCACTCGGTCAGGTATTACAGACACCGATGATCAGCTTGTCTCCCGCTATATAGGTGGTCTGCGTGAGACTTTCCAGACACACTAAATATGTTTGATTATTTTTCTGTGTCTGAGGTTCACCAACGAGCTCTGCGTTTGGAAAAACAATTATCCCGTAAGTCAATTAGAGCAGCTGTTGGCCGTCCTACTATTACTCCTTCACAGATTGCTTCCGCTCAACAGAATGTTAGTACGTCTCAAGGCCTGGTCCTAAATGCTACCGATGTGGTGATCCTGGTCACTTGGCAAACGATTGTCGTAAGGCTGGTCGACCTGGCAAAGCTTTACTTGTAGAGACTACTGCTGCTGATGATGTCTTTGCTGATGCGGAGGAGACATCAACTGAGTTCGATGAAGTATTTCTGCCAGGGGACCAAGGTGACTGCTTGATGATTTCTCGACCATCGTTCCTGACGCCGAAGGTTGACACTGACGAGTCATGGCTCAGAAAGAACATCTTCCAGACAACGTGCACCATAGAAGGCAAAGTCTGTCGAATGATCATTGACTCAGGCAGCTGTGAGAACGTGGTGTCTGAAGAGCTGTGAGAAACTCAAGTTATCAACAGAGAAACATCCTAGTCCGTACTCTCTTCACTGGCTGAGTAAAGGTTCGGAGGTAACTATTTCCAAACGTTGTCTTGTGAAGTTTTCCATTGGTTCTGTATACGAGATGCTTTGTGGTGTGATGTCGTGGTTATGGATGCTTGTCATCTGCTATTGGGACGACCTTGGCAATACGACAGGGAGGTAATTCACGATGGTAACTAAACACATATTCATTCTTGTTCAAATCGACTCGCATCACGTTAGTACCTGCCAAGGAGACTGTGCACAAACCACTCTCTAATCTGGCTTCCAATTTTCTGTCTTGGCGTACGTTTGAGACCGAGATGATAGATGAGGGTATTGTGTTCATTGTGTGGTCTTTCTCTTGCATCTGCGACGGCTGTGGAGGTTCCGTCATGTATCCAGGGAGTATTATCGGACTTTGGACATTTTTCCTGTTGACCTTCCGGAGGGTTGCCTCCATCTCGAGCTATTCAGCACCGGATAGACTTAGTACCAGGATCGGTTCTCCTAATCGAGCTCATTACCGTATGAGCCCAAGAGAACACGAGGAACTACAACGTCAGGTAGGGGAGTTATTAGCCAAGGGTCTCATCAGGGAGAGTCTTAGTCCTTGTGCAGTTCCGGCGTTGCTCATTCCTAAGAAGGACGGTTCATGGCGCATGTGTGTGGACAGTCGTGCTATTAATAAGATTACGGTGAAGTATCGTTTTCCCATCCCTCGTCTGGATGATATCCTGGACCAGCTTCATGGTGCTACGATTTTTAGCAAATTGGATTTGCGTAGTGGCTACCATCAGATTCGTATACGGCCTGGAGATGAGTGGAAGACCGCTTTTAAAACTAGGGAAGGACTTTATGAATGGTTGGTGATGCCGTTTGGTCTCTCCAATGCTCCAAGTACGTTTATGCGTGTCATGAATGAAGTATTAAAACCATTCTTGGGTAAGTTTGTGGTCGTTTATTTCGATGACATTTTGGTTTATAGTACTAACTTGGATATGCACTTGCGTCATCTTCGTGAGGTCTTAGTAGTCTTACGCCAGCAAAATTTCTTTGCCGCTACAAAGAAGTGTGTCTTCGGTACAGATCGCATTTTGTTTCTTGGATACGTCATATCCAAGGATGGTATTTCCGTGGATGAATCGAAGGTTGATGCTGTGCGTACTTGGCCTTGTCCGCAAACAATCCATGAGGCCAGGAGTTTTCATGGGTTCGCGTCCTTTTATAGAAGGTTTATTCCCCACTTTAGCACTATTGCAGCAGCAATCACCGACTGCATGAAGAATGGCAAGTTTTCTTGGACAGACGCAGCTACAGCAAGCTTCATCTTGCTGAAGGAGAAGCTTTGTTCTGCCCCTATATTGTCTTTACCAAATTTTTCTTTACCATTTGAGGTTCATACAGACGCCTCTAAGGTTGGTATAGGTGCAGTCCTCAGCCAACCAGTAAACCGATCGCATTTTTTAGTGAGAAATTAAATGGAGCTAAGCGAAATTACAGCACGTATGAACTAGAGTTTTATGCCATCATCCAAACCCTAAGCACTGGCGTCATTATTTGATTCATTCTGAATTTGTATTGTTTACTGACCATGATGCTCTCAAGCACATCGGCAATCAAGACAAGATGAATGCACGACAAGTTAAATGGGCTAATTATCTACAGATTTCACATTTGTCCTCAAACACAAGGCTGGCACTCAGAACCGTGTGGCTGATGGTCTAGTCGTCGACGAAGTCTGCTAACGTCACTACGGACGGAGGTCTTAGGTTTGGAGTCGTTTGCTGATTTGTACAAGACTGACCCCTATTTTGGCTCAATTCTGGACGCTGTGCATGCTGGCAACAGTGCCCAGTTCACGCTGTTGGATGGTTTTCTCTTCAAGGGAACTCGACTTTGCATTCCGACTGTAGCTGGCGTTTACGTATCGTTCAAGAACTGCATAACGAGGGTCACTTTGGTCGTGACAAGACCTTCCAGTTGGTTTCAACATCATACTTTTGGCCGCGCTTGTTTAAAGAGGTACAACGTTTCGTTTCTCGTTGTCATATCTGTCAGGTATCTAAAGGTTCTTCGACAAATGCTGGTCTTTATATGCCATTACCAATTCCGTCTAAGCCTTGGACTGATATTAGTATGGACTTTGTTGTGGGTTTGCCTCGCACTCAACATGGAATGGATTTTTTTGTCGTAGTTGACAGATTTTCCAAAATGGCGCACTTTATAGCTTGCAAAAAAACTACGGATGCGGTTCATGTGGCATTTTTGTTTTTCAACACGTGTATCGTCTTCATGGTCTCCCAGATCCATTGTATCGGACCGTGATTCTAAATTTCTTAGTCATTTCTGGAGGTCTCTTTGGAAATTATTGCGTACGGAGTTGAAATTCAGCAGTGCTTATCACCCTCAAACGGATGGGCAGACAGAGGTTGTTAACCGATCTCTTGGGAACATACTTCGCAGCCTGGTGGGTTCTCACACTAAACAATGGGACAGGCATTTGTTTCAAGCAGAATTTGCCTTCAACAGAGCCATTCATAAGAGCACCGGGTTTAGCCCTTTCCAAGTGGTCTGTGGATTTAATCCGCGTTCACCCCTTGATCTTGCGCCTGTGCCAGATTTACAACGAGTGCATGCCACTGCTGATGAGTTGGTGCATCACTTACACAGATACATGCCGATGCTGCTCAAAACTTGGTGGCGTCCTCTACGAAGTACAAAACGGCCGCCGATAAGCATCGTCGTCACGTTGAATTTGAGGTAGGTGATTTCGTTTGGGCTGTACTCATTAAGGAACGTTTCTCTACGGGCACATACAACAAATTGGGCCCTCGCAAGATTGGTCCTTTTGAAATTATTGAGAAGATCAATCCTAATGCTTACCGTCTGCGACTTCCCAGTCATATTCATACTGCTGATGTGTTCAATGTACGTCATCTCATTCCCTACCACGGCGACTTGTCTGATGATGATTTTTCTACCCTGCCTAATTCGAGGGCGAATTTCCTCTTTCCCGGGGAGAATGATGTAGTGCAAGATATGGCAGAATCCTACTTGGAAGGAAGGGATCGACGAAAGAATATCCGTTAGCCATGTATGAATATTTTCCTATTTGTTATTTTGTTAGGAAATAAGGGATATCTTGCAAGTATTTGCATGATATCATATTTATTAGGATTTCCTCTTTATTAGCATTAATCATAAAAGATATTGGCATATTCCATAAGGCCTATATATGGCCACGTTTGTAAGGAAGAAAGGCAGATTTTAAAGAAAAGAAAACTCTTCCTTTGAGAAGTTTTATACATTGTGTGATTTCTAGTACTAACATTCTACACCAAAAACCCCGCCGCCGCAAAATCATGGCGTCTGATGTAGATAAACAACAACAACAACAACAGAACACTTAGCACGATGGTATCTCCTCTCAAACACAAGTGATTATACCTCTTGGATCCTAAATTGGGGTTTCCATTCAGAAACTTAAAGGAAAACCCATGTTGATTACCTGATATGAGTTCTGAACTCACTGATGATTTTGAATATGAGATCCCAAATTCCATCAAGTGATAAACGAGCCACGGGAAAGATTGAGAGCCATTGATCTGACTCCATTTCTTCATGAAACGACATTCCGAGAGAAGAGAAGCCCATCTCCTTGAGACGCACCTGAATTTAAAGATTGAATTAAAAAGGTAGTAAAATAAATATTTCAAGCAATAAATCCTCTGTAAGCTGTGTCTTTGTAGGTTTTTTATTACGAGATGAAGAATAATAACCCAATTTCATCTTTGTCTATTGTAAATCAGGGCAGTAATTTTGATTTTTGCGTTTTTAAATGCACTTCACCACAAAAGTTTTTTATTAATAAAATTTTGGATTTCGCTGCATGGGTATATAAGTATAGGATCGTGAATTAAAAAGGTAGTAAAATAAATATTTCGATCACTTCCATTATAAAAGAGCTAAGTATCAATAACTTTTGCTTATTTGATTTTTCCTTGTTTTTGATTATTGCACCCAACAATCTTAAGACAATAGAATTTATAATCATCATGGATATTAATTGTGAAGTAAAAAATAAAAAAACGAATTTTTGGTCAGATGTAGAATTTCGAATTTATCTCCTAACCTAGAAGGAATTTCGATGAACCCTTTTGACCTAATGTAGTAGACATCTTTACAATTACCCACATAAAATTTCGGAAATTTTGAAATTGTAAAAGTATTTTTTTTGATATTTTACAAAACAGAGAATCGTTTCTGAAAAATTCTGACGAGCAGAAATTTGTTGTTAACTAAAGTAAATCTAGGAGCAAGTAAGATTGTTGTAATACTTGTATACATCTTGTAAACCGACTTAAGTCTTATAATTAATGAAGAGTTTAATGATGATTAACTAATATTGATTATAGTTATAGTGGAATGTGGTTGAGAGGAAACTTGCAACTACACAGTATATTAAAATCATTATGAAATTTTGTTTCAAAGAAGATCACCCTGACTAGTCTACAACTTGGGAATGAAAGGGTTGTCTTACCTGGTGGTACAAGGATGGTCAAGCTACTAAAGACTTCAAAAACTATTAATTGCCTCTGTCCATCTTTACCAAAACTTCATTGAATGGGATATGAAAGAGGGGTAATCACTCTTACGTTTGAGAGGAGAAATCATTGTGCTGAGTGATTTGTTGCTGTTGTTGGTGATCATCACATCAGATGCCATGATGATTTTGTGGCGGCGGCGTAAAACAGAAGAAGAGGTCGAGGAGACGCAGTATGAAATTGGGAATAGAAGAGTGAGAGAAGGAAAGAAGCCCTAACATGGGGGGTATATATAAATGTTGGAGCATTTCTTGCACATTGTTTAAATTTTGGCTGGTTCCATGGACATATTTCCAATAACACCCACAAATTTTAGTCCATTACGAAATAAAGTTCGAATTACGGGATAAAACTTGTATACTCGTATAGCAAATTCTGAAAGAGAAAGTGGATTAATGAATATCAACAGATTATTCATGTCGCAATGGCATTTTTACGGTTAAGCTGTTGAGTTTTTTATTTGCGTTTGAGAGGAGAACCATAAACACCATGGAAATAGTTGACTGTCATGGGTTTTGAGACGGCAGCTTATATAAAGAAGAGATGGAGGAGAGGCAGTGTTTATCTGAAAGACAGAAGATAAGAATCCCTAATACCAGAAGTTAGGGTAAATAGAAATAGATAAGTAATCAAGTTAATTAAACTTTCATTACATCACTTGTGTATACAAATGTTGTCATATAGGAGCATTTTTTTTTGCATAATGTGTAGAATCTGTATATTTTAGATCCATGGTCATATTTCAGGTTATACTGAAAAATTTTATTCGGATTATGTAGTCGATTTCATGTAACAAATTTCCGACCACAATGACATGTTTATGGTTACACTGCTAATTTGTGGATTATGGTCACGGTTGATAGTATTTGGATTAGTAGACATGCAAAAACAATATTAGAATTATGCACTATATATATAAAAACTTTTGAGTCACAATGACAACTTCTAGAGTTACGATACAAATTTAAGATCATTACAAAAAAATTCGGTTGTCGGATGATTTTGGGTTAGAAGTCTTTGCAATTAAAAATGAGACTGATAACATGGAGATAAAATTTCTTGCATCTAAGACAAATGCTATCCCACGCGACTTTGTGAGATGGCGACGTTGGATGAGCAAATAAATGGTTAGATTTTCATTCAGTTTTAGGACCCACCATTTTCAGTTTGGGACCCACTATTTCCCTAAAGAGTGTAAGGCTTTTAGATCCGGGATAGCACTGCTCGTAAACTATTCCCATACAAACCCAAGATTACATTCAAAGCAACCACAACTCATTTCTGACGATCATATCTTTGAGAATTTAACCCTGCCGGAAGGCCTGCTGGTCTCTCTCCACTTTCACTATCTCACTTTTCTCTCCTTCTATTACAATATCAAATGTATTGTAGGGTTTCTTCTTTTGCTTTTATAGTTAACACGAAATTGTGATTTACCAAAACATCCTTTGAATCTAACCTACTGCATTTGAGTTTTAGCCCGGGCCTTTAGACTTTCGAGACCACAACCCAGCATGGCCAATCACTTTTGAGTTCATAAAAACATTACACCAGGAGGGTAAGATGCCCTAACGCGGAGGCTTTACATGAAATTCAACGTTGAGAGATTTCAACTCACGACATCAATATTGGAAGTTTCCGGGTAAACTATAAGATGCACACAGGCTCGCAAGGTGTAGATTTTGAGTAATAGAGCGGTTATCATATTGGATTATTGGACAGTGATTGGATTGATAGACATACTCAGAATGTAATAGGAAATATTAAGTCATGAGGCAATTTTTTGTCTATGAGATACAAACAGGCTCACAAGGCAATTTTTTTAGTATTCAGTCATGCAATAGGAAAGACTTAGCAAAAATTTTGGACAACTTTTTACAACTATGATGCAATTTTAGATCACTACGTCATTGGGTCGATTTTCGGTTACATTCCAATACATAACCCAACAGAATCAGATTTGAAAAGAGACTCGGGATACCAAAAATCTGTAACTCTTATGGCGTGGAAACTCCAAGGGGCGCCTAAGAAAAATAAAAGCGCCCAAGGCGCGCTCTAGGCCTCGCCTTTTACAACATAGATTGAGAGTGTGTTTTCAGTCTAACACCTGCCAATATGGATCATATAGAAACATGACTAATTATTCATAAATCATGCTGAATATATAAACTGAATGTAAAAAAAAAAAAGAAATCAGTCATATAAAAACATGCTCCAACAAACAAACAACTTGAAACTTATCTGAATTCAACAAAAGCACATGCTTACCCATATTTATAATCATAATTTTCCTTTTTTTAACAGGCTTGTACAATAGATAAATCAGCTTCAAACAAAACATACAATATTTGCAAAAAAAAATTCAATAAAGCAGATAAATCATCTAAAAAAAAAACATTCAGAGAGAGACATTTGCTCATAAACATACAGATAGATCTTGATTTACAATATCATTAGATTTAATAATACCCTAATCGTGTCGATGTGACTCCCTCTTGTGTAACTACGGAAAAAGGCCTGATATAAAATAGAAGTTTTAATCCCTTGATGATGAGATTTTCTGATTTGCTTTTTAGCCAGGATATCTGAAATCTAAGAATCGGTCATCAAGTCTAACACATACTGAAACCATGAGAGGAAAATCATTGTGTTATCCATCCATTGTGTGGTAGTCATCTGTGATCCCCACCATCGTATCTGATCAGATCGAAAGAGTTCTTCTTTAACACCGCCGGCATCACTGGTCTCTCCGCTTTCACTTTCTCACTTTACTCTGGATCTATAACGATTCTAGGGCTTTTTCTTTGGTTTTTATAGATAGCACGAAATTTTGATTTACAAAAATATCCTTGCAATCTAACCTACTACCTTTGATTTTTAACCCGGGCCATTAGACTTTGGAGTACACAGCCCAGCACGGCTAATCAATGTGTTATGCAATACCTTTGGCAAAGCATTACAGGAGCAGTTGTCTTGTCATGCAATACTGCTATAGTACTTGTTTGGCTAAGACTTCTGGTTCTGCACTGCATCACTTGACTTTGATCGTAAGTAAATCATAATCAGCTTGCTAGTGTTTTCGTTTTCATAGTTTAATTTCCTCCCTTGGGAAGTACATGAGCGTTGAACTAACTTGAGACCCATATGTATTTTAGTTCATGTCTTAGCTTACTAACAATGGCCTCCATAATTTAGGCTAATTGGAAAGACGGGGTTGTACCGTATTGCTTAACATAGATGTTACGGCATTGGCGCTCAAGATTCAACTCTCTCGAAACTTAAATTTGACAGGCTTATGAATATTAATTTCAAACTTGCTTTATATTTTCCTGGAGAAACTCATATATCTGATATCTCACAAGACCAACTGTAGAATTCTTTTTATCCAAGAAATGGGAGGGAACCACCAGAAGAACTAAGGAATACAGTCTCTCATAAGTGGAAATGATACAAAGATTATTTTTCTTTATGAACAAAAAGTAACAAACACCTTCAGCTGAGGTAGAATCTTAACAAAGCTTCACCATATGACGTTCAAAACAAGAAACAATAGGTAATCCACTTTTTTTTTTTTATGATGCAAATTTCAGATCTCTAAAAAAATTGGCTCATTGGGTCGATTTGGGTTATAAATTGAAAAGAGACTCAAGAGATAGCTCATGCATGTTACATGTATGGAATACCAAAAATCTATTACTCTTAGGGCATGGAAATTCAAATGATCACAAGTCGTACTGAAATGATCGAGCAATCAACTTTCAAACTCGATGTGATGATATCTTGAAACGAGAGGATAAAACTAGGCATGGTTCTCAAGGAAAAATAATATATCATAGTGCAGTTCCCACCTACATCTTTCAGGTCAAATTTGCAAACTTAGCGACATCCTCATAACATAAGTGAACTTTCAACTTGTTATAAGACGGTCCGTGTTCAAGAATAAGACTTAACCGAGCAACTACAGGACCCTCTTATCCAGATCCGCCTGTTTGAAAGACAATTAGGTGAGTGATGTTCAAAATACAGTTTACATTGACAATTCATTCTTAGTTTTATGGTGAGCAACACTAGTAAACTGGAACCGGAAGCAATATATGCACCATCATAGATAACACATAAAATGCAGTTGAGACTATATCTTAATCAACAATGTCCCGGTCAACACCTACCTGTATATGCACCATCATAGACTAATCTTAATCATAAATCAAGCTTGAATGTAAACATGCTTCAACAAACAAACAAGTTGAAACTTATTTGAATTTAACAAAAGCAAATGCTTACCCAGATCTTGATTTTTTTAGCAGGCTTCCGGGTATACTTGAAACCTATCTGAAGAATGGGGTGCCATATAATCCGTCTGTCGCAATGATGAGCAGAGCTTTTGGATTTACAAATTGAATGAAGAACGCTAAAAAATCAATAAAGCAGATAAATCATCTATAAAAAATCACTCAAAGTGAATTTTTAGAGAGCCATTTCCTTATGAGCACACACTCCTTAAGATAATCTTCTTGGTTTACAATATAAGTAGATTACATAGTGGTTTTAATCCCTTTATGATGAGATTTTCCAATGTGTTTTTTCTTGTTAACCTCGATGTTAACTAAACGAAAAAGAATCAATTAGAAGCCACACTATCACAGCTTCCATATAAGAATCTATAGAAAAGAACAAGTCTTTTAGATCCACATTTACTTTGTATCATGCTCTAAACCTCTTTAAGGATATCCCATGAAAAGGAACAAGTATACTCAATTTACATGAAGGAGAGAACAAGAGGCTTTGAATTTCATGATGACAAAGTCTCTGAGGACATTAGCATTGCAATTGAATCAAGAGAATTGAACTGTTCCTGCTTCCAATACTTCTAGTAGATTGGCAGTTGTTGATGCATTGCTGAAGAGTTGAGTATTCTGCTATACTGGATAGCTAGTCCCACTAGTTGTGTACTCCATTATTGGTCAGGAAATATGTCTTGAAATGTGGAAATGTACTTCTTAAAGAAATTCAGGAATTCAAGAATCACATGTTACAATATATCGTTTCATAAATTCATTCCAAGGAAAAATTAAAACAATTTACACATCCTATCCAAACAATTTCATCATCTTGATTTTTACAGAGTCATATGGATATGAAACTCACCACTGGTTTTAGGAAATCTGGCTCTTCTTAGCTTCTTTCTTGTCCTCTTTCAAGGAACCTTGCATGCACATACTGCATTTGATAGATATGAAATCAGTTCATCAGAATCGTTTAATTTTAAAGGAGATCAACGCTGACTACAACTTAGGAATGAAAAAACAAACAAACAATCAAACTAAATTTACCGTTAAAGAAGAAGATAGATGCTACAGTTATTGAACAGGAGGATTGATTGGCGAAGCATGAAGTCGTGAGAGTTGCTGTCTCTGTGATCAGCCTCATCAACATCCACCTATATTTCTATCAAAAGAAAAAGAAAAGAAATGAAAAAATATTTCAGATGAATCATTGAATGAGGAAAAAAAAAGAGAGGGTGAAATCAAATGAAGATGGTAATTACTTACGATTGAGAGGATAAATCATTACGTTTGAGAAGATGGTAATTACTTACGACATCGGATGCCATGATGATTTTGTGGCGGCCGTGGCTTTTGAGACGGCGGCTTATAACAAATACTAGGGTTGGTAAATAGACATAAAGAAGTGAAGTGATGAAGTTAAATATACCTTGGTTACATCACTTAGCTTGGTACAAATGTTTGAGCATTTCTTGCACAACTTCTAGATTTTGGAGACAATATTTTGGGTTACATCGACCAATTTCAGTAAATTATATGCACTAAATTTCGAATTACAAAATAAAATTGGTATACATACTAATAATCATGTGGCAAATTTTGAAAAAAGAAATTATGGATCAATGACTATCGATAGAGAATTTATGTGGCAAATTTCGGACCACAATAGCATATTTATGGCTAGGCAGCCTAGGCTATTGATTGTTGGATTACGAAGCCACTGGAATTCAGATAACCAAAATGTATAACAGACTGAGTGACCAAAATTTACATGAATGTAACAACTAGAGCCAATCTAAAAAGGTTCCTTTTGAATCAATTTCGAACCATCTGCGACATTGGGAGATTTCAGCTCACGATACAACATATTGCAGGTTTCCAGTTACATTTTGAGTCTTAGAGCAATTTTCCCTGTTATATATGGTCATTGGACAGTGTTTGAATTAGAAGAAAATTTAGCTTATTCATTGATTAGCTTTTAAATCAAGGGGCAGATTCTTAGAGGATGATGGATCAGAATATAGCATCTAATTAAAAACACAAATTCTTTTCGTTTTCTTAAACTGTTCTGTCTCTTTGATGTATATCAATCATCCAAGTCATGTTTGGTGTTCGTCAATACTTCGATAGTACCCTGCAAGGCTGCAGCTATAAAATATTCAATTCCACTTAATTAAACATGATTGCCGTTATTTCCTTCGAAATAGAAGAAGTTGTAGAAGTGCCTTTTAGGCCATCTGATTGGAGTGCCTCTTGGCCAACCTTTTTTTTTTAAAAACTTGGTGGAATCACTTCTATGCAAATTCTGAAACTGTGGTTAGTTTGCATGAAAGACTGTCAGTATATATTACAAAGAAATTCATGGATGGTGTCACTACGGTGCTATCTCTTATAGAACTCAATCTATTCTGTTGACATCAATATTTCAGATGTACAATACCAGTGAAATAAAAATGAAAATTAGATTGAGAAATGTACTTTCCAAGCAACAGATTTAGGACCCCGACCTTGCATTTGATTATTATCGTGAAAGAACACTAATATATTACTTTGAACCAAATTTCAAGAGCATGTCTAGGTTTTGAAAGATCAAAACTAGTACGCTAGTTGATTTCAATTTGGTTCTGTTGATTCTGTTGAACTTTGATTTTCCTTGAGAAAGAAAAACTTTCCATCCCCTGATTCCAAATTCTAACTGTGTGTGTGTGTGAAACTGGTTTTGTTTTAAAAAGTTGCGAGTCGTCAAGTATCCATATCTCGTATCTGCACTACTTTTGCACCATGGTGCCAAACAAGTTAGTTTGTAACTAAAGCAACTACTCGATAATTTTTTTCGAGAGATAATTGCTTCATCACACGCTTTCGCCTTTATGTATAGGGCAACAATTTTACCTTGGCTTTGGGGCAGCAAAACCTCAGGGTCAGCCCTTATCTCGGACAACTACTTTCTACTTAGAGTTTTTATCAAACATCTAATTTAGAAATTAGGGAGTGGAAAACAAGAGGTTGACTTGGTCAATGATTTAAGAAAAAATCAAAAAATCCGAGGTAGTAGAGTTTCGGTTCAAGCATGCGAGTCAACTCGAGTTGGATCAAAATGAAGCGAATCATAAAGTCAACTCGTGACTCGTACGAGTTTAAAAATCATGCTTTAACTAAAAAAGCAAATCAGACGGCAATTGCGTTGGCTAACAAAAACAAATGAAATTTCAACTCGTACCTATCAAGGAGAACCATATAGTTTTAACTTTGAACTTCTAGACAAAGATATATTTTGGAGCTTATTCCAGTAATTAAATATTTTTTTAAAAAGAATTTAATGCTTAAGAGCTTCGAATTCGGATCACTATATTAAACATTATTCTTGTGTTTGGTGACTTTAAACCATTTTATGTTAGAATGGTTCTCTACATACCGAGAAGAAAAATCCGACTAAAATCGTCTCTCACAGTTTTTTTTTTATGGGTCTCAATGAACCCAGCCTTTCGGGAGACGTGCAGGGATACTGTAAAAGGCGGTTTTTTGTGTGTAGTTTTTTTCATGGTTCGTTTTTACCTTCTGTATATGTTATCCTAACAAAATATTTTGGAGGGAATACATACATGTAAAGCTTGAATCAAACCATATTGGTTGTCGTGTATCATTTACGTTTTCCATATCATATACAAAAGGCACTTTTTTGAATCTTTGCCCCTAGCCCGTAGAATATTAGAGACGGTCCTGCCAGGATCAATAACCCCACTCTCTCACTAGTCTATTCGTTATCCACATTACATCTACGTTACGCACACACAAAAAAAAAAAAAAAAGATTCATCTGCCTGCAAATTCATAAATTGCCTGCACTACTACATCTACGCTCCTCACAAGAAAAAAAAAAAAAAAAAGATTCGTCTGCCTACAGATTCCTTTAACACACTGCATCGTGAAAAGTAAGACAATTATAGAAACGGAAACAAATGGTCTTGACCTCATTAACAACTATACTCACTCTTTATCAAAATAAAAACTCCTTTGAACAGAAAATAACTCGTTGGGGGAATAATCAAGAATAGGTCGTTCCTGCTCATTTTGAAAGTCATGAAAATTCATGTAAGGGGGACAACAGAATTCTTGTGGCTCCAAGTCATCTTTGATACCTCTCAAAAAACTGAAAGCCTAGCTGTCGCTTCTAGTGTCGTTCGAATTTTACTGGTATTGTTTTTAAGAAATGGTTCACCAACATGGAAGTATGTTTTCTGTAAATATTTTTCTTTTAATATAACCTTTCAAATTCAAGAAAAAAATTAAAGAAAATGAAAGCATGTATAATTAATCCATAATTTAGTATTTTTGATCATGTCAGATTTTTTATTCTTTTAACATATACATAATAATTTAGAAATTTACCTCTACGATGTCCCCAGAACTTGTGAAATTAGGTACACCTGTTGGAAATTTGATGGTGATTCCTCTAGATTCGCCAACGGGTCTTCTACACCCGTCATGTATTTTGATCACCCGTTGGCAAGTTGTTCTGGTCCGACGTTTGATCACCTTCAGCTCACTGCTTTTTCTATATCCCAGAATTGTGCTTGATTATTCACCTCGCTTAGCAGAAAATTGTGTTTATTAATTGTCATAGGAATTTCCGTTAAGGCTTCTACATGAGGCTAAAGAAAGGTTTGGCTGCAATTCTTGAGTTTTTTTTTTTGCTCTTGGCAGATTATTCGTTTTCTTATTCAAAAAAAAACATTAAATAACCCGGCGAGATTAGGGTATAACCAGATTAATTGGGGTATACCCATTTTGTTCCCATCCAACATAATGTGTTAAGGGGTGTCCGAAAGATGTCAAAAGACCAAATTATCGTTGCTATTAAACCTTGCCGACCGAACCAAGTTTTGAAATTTTTCAAAACCAATTCACCCTATGAAGTTCATCTGTGATGAAATCAAAAATCAAAACACAATCCAAAATCGAAAATCAAAACAAAACCAAGAAAAAAAAAGTGGTTACGGGATTTGAGATTGGGTATGATTTTGTACCAAATCTCAAACCGAGTACAAATTCATACGCGGTTTAAAATTGGGTACAAAATCATACCCAATGATCCCACATTTTTATAAAAGTCGACAAGGTTTTTTTTGTCGACCTTGCCGACTAAAATATAGTCGGCAGGGTATGAGGTTGAATACCGTGCCGACTTTTCATCTCTGAAATTACCATTTACAGGTCGGCACGTTATTCATCCTTATACCTTGCCGACTATAGTTCAGTCGGCAGGTTATGCAATTGATACCTTGCCGACTAATAATGCATTTGTAACACCTTTCTCTGTACGTCAACAATCCTATAGTCGGTGAGGTGTTTTTTGTCAACCTTGCCGGCAAGGTAAAAAATCAATAAGATGCCGACTAGTGAAGCATTTGCAACAGTCTCCTGTGTGTCAAAAATCATAAAGTCGGCATATTCTTCATCCGCGGACCTTGTCGGCCAAAGCTAGTCGGCATGTTCTTCATCCGCAGACCTTGCCGGCCAAAGTTAGTCGGCATGTTCTTCATACGTCGACCCTGCCGACTTTTGATAGTTTCAAAACTGAAAGTGTTGATTTCTTCTTTAATTTTGAATATGATTTCATACATCAGCTTTGCAATCCCCTTTTTAGAAGTGTTTGGGTTGTATGTTTTCATTTCCGTTGCAAAAAAAAAATCTTAAAACAAATTTTTTTCATCAAAAATCTTCCCACATGAGTTCAATCAAGACCAAAATTTCATAACTTAAATTCATGAGTTTTAAATTAATTCATCTAAACTCAATTAATTAACCTAATCAGAATTTTTAGTGTTAATTAAACAAGGGTATATTAGCCATTTAGAAAATACAAGGTTAAGGGGTGGCATGTTTTACTTCTAAATTTCTTGAGTTTTGTCTCATTAGGTACACCCCAATCAAGCCAGGTTAAATAACATCAACAACTATTCCAACGTTATCAAAAATGCACAGGGATATTAATCAACGCTGAATTGGGGGATGATTGAATTTTAGATAGTGGTAAATAAGGTTGTAGTTCACTCGGACTTTGTTTAATTGATTCTAGGCTTAACTATAAAAATACTAAAAATAAGAAATTATATATAAAATATTGTCACAGGATGAAGAATTTACTGGGACTCAGGATTTCATTGTTTTTCATATTCAAGTGGTTCAGAAATTAATCCTAGGAAATTATAGCTCAAAATAAAAGTAATATTAACTTTATTCTTTGCCAAACTAGATTTCATAAAACATTAGTTGTAAGTTGTGATCATGACGCATCAAAAGTAATTAAAACTAAGCATGCGACATCAGACAACATAACAAATAATTAATAGAAATCATAAAATAATTAAACTCTATGCAAATAGTTATAAAAGAATTAATTTAATTACCACATGGGTGAAAAAAACAACTTCCTCCGTTGTCCCAGTGATGGGTTCTAGCTCCGCATGGTGAAAACACACTCAAAAATATAACTCATAGCTCAAATGATGCTTTTATAGATGGAAAACTAATGAAAACAGAAGTTCGCTGTTAGAATTACACTTCTGAACAATTGTTGCAAGGAAACATTTACAATATATGATAAAAGAATAGTGTTGTTGTCACTGTTTATATGTCGCTGTTTCAGCTTAACAGGATATCTCCAATTAAAATCCTCGAGAAAATCTCACGGAATCAGCCACAGAAAATCATGGAAATTTAAACCATTATCTCTTGTACTCCTCTGTTTGTATTTATCCGACTATCCAGCCAATTTTAACCGTTCCTATCACTCTTACCAACCCTGTTTGTTAGAATTGAGTGAATACAATGAATTCCAATGATTGAGTTTGACTACAACTCTCCCAAATTCTTCCAAGCAGTTTACTGCAACCAATTTCCCGCCAATTTTGGAATTTAAACGATAAAGATTGGTGGCCCCCTAACCATAGTAGGGGTGCGAATAGCAGTTGGCACCTTGTGGTGCAGATAGTAAAAAAAAGGTGTCCCTTAGTAATTGAGGTGCCTCTTATCCAAAACTGAGAGTCCGAATAACACGTGTGCTCCGGGTGCAAATAACATTTTTCGAGCCAATTCTCCACAAGAGCTTATTCTTCCAAAAACAACTAAAACAGATTTATTAGTGATAAAATGAGTCCCAGCTAATGTAGTTATGGGTGAAAATGCAGCGCACTTTCGTGCTCATCAGGGGCCATGGAAACTAACTACGAACCAGGATACATTTTATACCCATACCAAAAGAATCCCATTCTTCTTCTCCTCTGCTCCCTCTCTCTCACTGTCTCCCAGTCCATTAACGACTTCTGAGAAAAAAAAAATTATCACCGATTCATCGTCGTAAGTGAACTAAAACCCCTTAATCTAAGTTGCATTTGCGTTTTAATTTGATTTGTTGATTGAAAAATTAGGTTTTCAACTGCAAAATTGCAGTTACAGTTCCAGGGTCGTTAACCACGGTTTTTTATTGCTTAACGATTTTTGATATGCATGTTGAATTGATGAAAAATCGTTAACCATTACGGTGTAGTAGATAACGATCCTAAACCTAGTTTTCTGCCCTAGAATAGTGTCGTCTAGGGATTTCTAAATCGTTAACGATTCTTCTCGATGATCCTTTTTAAATACGAACGACTCTTTGTTATGCAGAACCACCTGTCTGTCCCAAATAGTGACAGGGTCGTCAATATATTTCTAAAGCATTAACGATTCTTTGTTTGACGACCCCTTTATGAAACTAACGACTCTATATGATACAAAATTTGTTCCCTGTTCAAAAAATAGGAAAGGTCGTCATGTCAAATGCTTGTAGTCGTTAACTATGTTAAAGGGTCTTAATGTCAAATTTTTGAAGTCGTTAACGATGTTGAAGGGTCGTTTGGTTTTATAAATTTTCCCTGCCGATCCTTGATCTATGAAATGGCTCGCTAGGGTCGTCAGTATATAGGAATTCCTAATTAACGACCCTAAGAGTAACATCTTCAGAGAGTAAAAAGTTTTAGAGTCGTTGGGTTCTAAACATATTAAGTTAACGACTCTATATGACCTAACTAGCTGGAGTCGTCAATTATATCACACTTGGTTGACGATTTTTCATAACCTGCAAAAGTTGCAGGTTTGAGTCGTCAAAGGTTGTGTCAAGTAATTGACGATTCCTTAGAGTCGTTCGTTTATTACCCTCCCGATTTAGCGACCCTCACTCTGAGTAGTTGCATAGTGTACATGAATCGACCACTTGGGGCATCATTCATACAATTTGAAGAGTATAGGAAGTTTACCTGATTGTTTTGAGCTTCCGGTTCTTCATTTTGAGCAATATGATTCCTCTACTTGAATCCCCCAAAAACTCAACTTCTTCCTCTCCACAACAGAAAAACACAATTTTTCTTTTATCAAAATTTTATCCCCAAATCTGATATCTAATTAAACTAATTAACAATTAATTAACTTAATTACCACTAATAATTTGGGGTAGTTTAGCCATTTAAAAAAATTGAGGATAGGAGATAACTCTCAATTATTATTTCATGACTTTTTTTTGTCCAGTAGCTATAAGTGCCCAATTATTTTTCCAAGGCCCTAATTCACCCCAGATATCAATGCAACCTTCAATTTCAAGAAAACGAAGTCACAGAGTTGATAAACAACAAACAACTCCCAATGCAGAAAAGCGGAACCCCATTCACTCTCTCATGGGTCATGTCGTCGTCATGAGTCCTTCCCATCAAATCAAACAATATCTCCTCCCAGTAATTAACTAACCTCAAACGCTGTCCAGTCTCTTCATTATCCGCATGCAGGTGTACTTCAACTAGTGGTATATATATACGAATGACCCACTTCCTGGTTAGATAATGTGGGTCTACAAGACCCTCACCGAACAGAACACTAGATCCATGACATTTCATGATGATCACGCCCACCTATTGTACCCTGCACTACTGTTCACAAAAGAACAAAAGACTCATCTGCATGCAAATTCCTTCCTTTAACACACCGCATCATGAAAAGCAAAACAATCACAGAAGCGGAAACAAATGACTTGTCTTGTCCTCATTCAACAACGATACCCCCTCTTTTATCAAAACAAAAACTCCTCTCACTCTGAATCCAACACCACACCATTGTTTTCTAACCCTCATCTCAGGAAAAGAAAAAAAGAAAAGAAATCCATTGGAAAAATGTCTATTTTTCCTTGCAGTGATAAATCTCTTGAAAGAAAGAGTAGTTCTCCTACAAGTCCTTCATCTTTTTCACCTGTGAGATCAGTGACAATGTCATGGCCCGGCGGCCATCATCATCATAGATCTACTCTTGATTTCTTCCTGAACAATGAATACACGATTTCAAGAGAGGATCTCTTCAAAACCATTCCCCAGAATCCTCATCACAAGCCATTAGATAACTACTGTGATGGTATTCGGGAAGGTATCAAGGTAGGGCTAGATGTAGCCTTCATCACCGTTGCACAGAAACTTGTCAACTTGGGTCGTAATCCTGTTGAGTTATCAAGAGATGAGGTACAGGAAGAGTTTGTTGCAACGTTATCAGAACTGGAGGAAATGGGTTACGATTGTGCTAAGAAGCTATGGGGAAGAATAGATTTGATACCTTAAGAACACTTTCAGCACAAGAGCAGGTAGCTAGACGGAACTTAGAGGAAACTGTTTCACTGAACAAAGACAAGATTTAGCGGATTCTTTAATTTCTCAGTTGGAATCAGAGTTGGAGAAGCTGAAAGCAGCTTGGAAGACTGAAGAGGAAGAAATTGAAGCCTTGATGGCTACTGAGAAGTGATACATTGATGAAAACAAAAGTATCTTGCAGAGATTTAGATCTGCTGCGGCAGTTCCATGGGAGTAGTAGTGATATGGGGTTTTGGTAAAGCTAATTATGGTCTTTAATTTCTTTGTTTTGTAAAAAAGAAGTTTAAATTTGGGGATTATGTAAAATGGACAACTAACTTTCATCGAGTACTAAAAATTTTGTTTTCTGATTTGTCCTAGTGCTTCATGTATTCATAGATATTGCTCGAATGAGGCCCCTTAAGATATTGCATAAGAAGCTAGCTCCACATGGAAAAACAAAAGCAAAAGGCATAACATGGTGCCTGTATTTATGACGAGTGATCACCGGAGGCCGGGCCTTCTCTACCATTTTAGAGGCTCCGGACAAACTTTTAAAATGGGCACTTTTTGAAAAATATAAACATTTCGATCTTTCAATCCCATCTCTACTTGTTTTGTGGTTGGCCCTTCATTCCCGTTTATTATTTTGAATAAAGTTTCCCATTTCCAGAGTTTTTTTTATTGTTCGGCCTTCTTTGTTCACCTCACCATGCAACCTTGATATATAGCTGGGCGAATGGTTTGATTGGGTCTTCGTTTCAAACATATTGAAAGGCTTAGTTATTAACAAACAGCCGTAAAACACCTTATAGATCAAGATTAGAGAGTTGGACATATAACGTCCCAAAATGAGCAAGTTAATAGTAGGTAACTAGTGTTAGTGTTACTGAATTAGCTTGTTAGGCTTCCAATAGTTAATGTAATACTCCTTATCCAGTTATTAAAAAAAAAAAAAACTGTCCACAGAAAATTGAAGAATTAAACCAACTGTATGCAAATCCACATAAAAATCTAACACTTCTTTTAAAAGGCCTTTCAACATTTTTCATCCAATGATATACACAGCCGACTACACTGGCTGTTCTGCATTCATTTTGGCCCTCCAAATTTTGGGCTTAGGGTGGCCCACCATCCCTTCTTAGTCCTAAGGCGGTCTTGGACTGATCAGTAATTCCGATGGTTGTTAGCCATTGTGAATAGGTTTGTAGAAATGCATTTTCAAAACACACCATTAGGACAAGATATTTTAAATGAAAATGCTATAAATCTAATTCAATTTAGATAGTGGAAGTCATTATCAATTTTTATCTAAAAAAGAGTTTTATTGTTTCAACCTTTATGGTATGCTAGCGAGACCTATCTTTCTTATTATGATAGAGGTGACATGTAACAAAACAACCTTCAATGCAAATACAACTACTACACCACCTATTTTAATAATTTAGGTATCAACTTTATTAAAGATGAATCAATAATTCTAAATAAGTTTTATCATGTGATAGTGGGACCTCTTCGTTAGTTGGGTGGGGCCAGTGACAACTCATGAGTAACAACAAGCAAACCTTCAATACAAAACCAATTGATGAAAAGTCAGAACCCTTAACATGAAAAAGAAAAATAATATAAATTTAATTTAGATAAGGCTAGTCATTGTCAAATTGCCAAGAAAAACTCACTCATTTGAACTAAATGTATAGACCTTTTCCCTCATTTAGATAGAGATAGTGATAAACAACAAACTTTTTAAACATTTTTGAAAAATGAAACAACCCTAAATGAAAATCAAACTTATCAAAGAAAAAGATATTATTAGTTGAAAACAACTTTTATCATGTGCTAGTGGGATAGCAACTTACAAGTAACAACAAACAACCTTCAATGCAAAGCCAACTACTACAAAGTAAGAACCCTTAATATGAAAAAGAAAAATGATATACATGTAACTTAATTTAATTTAATTTGGATAATATAGTCATTTTCTGTTTTGCCAACAAAACTCATTGATTTGAACTAAATGTACTAGTAAACCCTTTTCCCTCTAATATTTTTTTTTAAAAAAAATTGAAGAATAAAACAACCATAAATGAAGATAAAGCTTATCAAAGAAAAATATATTATGGATTCCAAACAACTTTCATGGGCTAGTGAGACCCATCTTCCCACTGGCACATGATAAAACAAGCAACTTTGAATGCAAAGCTAACTGTCCTACACAATAAGAATACTTAACATGGAAGAAAAGGGTGTAAATGTAATCTGATTTTGATAGTGGTAATCTTGTCAAATTTGAAGGAAAACTCTTTGATTGATTCAAAACAAGTTTTATCATGTGCTAGAAGGACCCTTTTTTTCCTCATTTGGATAAAGACAGTGACAAGCAACATACAATCATAAATGAAAGCCAACCACTACACAACATGAATTTTTACCATGAAAAAGAAAAATGATTAAAACGATGAAAATAAAGTTGGCTTAAAAACGAAGATGCAAGTTTCCATGCAGGTTTTAACCCTTGGCATGGTCAATCGACTACCCAAAATTACTAGCAAGTGGTAATCAATATTAATGGTGGTAGCAAGCTGTAGTTGTGGTGAAGGTGGATGTTGGTAAGCAGTGATTATCATTGTATAATTTTATGTTGTGATAGAAGAGCATTAGAACTTAATAATTGAATTTAAAATTGATAGATGGTAAGGTTTGGTATCTCAGATTGTGCTTATATTTTTATTGTATGAATCTATTATTCTGTAAGAGGAACACATCATCAATATATTAGCTTCAAATTCGTTGTCATTTGGACTATGAAGAAAAATTGGTGCAAGTCTTATAAGATAGTTGGGGTGGTGATGGATGTTATTGGATACTAGTAAATACCATGTGGTATAATTTTCATGTTGTTACATCAAAAATAGCATGACACTAATAGCTTCTTTATTTGACAACTAAGAGCAAAAGAATATTTTTTACTTTCAAAAATCATTTCGAAAATCTTATTTTCCAAAATAGCTGAATGTAGGTCGCTAATCCCTACAACTGAGGTTGCACATGGTCCGGTACGGTCTGGTTATCCTATGCAACCAGTCCCTGTACCTGCTGTTGACCGATACCTCATTTTTTAGGACCGGTACCTGTACTTTTACCTGGTGTTGTACATGTACCGTTCCGATATAAGAACGGTACCGGGTTTTTACCTGAAAAAAATTCAAAATACTAAAAGTCTAAAACAACATTTCCAGCAACATTACAAAATAAGTTCAGTTTGTAACATACATACTTAAGTAGTTAAGTTCAACATTTCCATAACTTCAACATTACAAAATACTAAAAAGTAAAAACAACATTTCCACAACCATAAGTCTATATATGACAAGAAATGAAATGCGATCATCTCATCAAACAAAAAAGGATGGCTGCACAGCCTGTACTTGCGATCTTAGGCCATAAATCTGCACATTCCTCTCCAATATGGCCAGTGATAGCACAACCTCAACCTGTGTGTATTACAAGTTACAACCATTTCAGAACAAATAGCAAGCAAATCTACATATTCATTTCCATACATTACATGACTACATTGACTAGTAGCAATGAGAATTTGATATAGAAATTAATCCAAACTATGTTTCAACAAATAGTCAAGGACAATAGGTTTTCTTAATATGCAAGACAGCAAGAGAGAACAAGATAAAGCAAGTTACCAACCTTCCATTTCTTAGCAAGGAATGAACTTCAATCTTTTAGGAGAGCTTCAATTATGACTGGAACAGGAAAAAAAAAAGATAAACAAGAAAGTAAGTAACAATACAAGAAATGTAAGTACTATTAAAGAAAACAAAAAAGAAGAAAAACTAAAGTAAGCACCTCCCGCATCTTCACCATCATCATCAGGTACATAATCACATAAAAGATCAAGAACAATGGGTTTTTGTAAAAAGCTTTGTGTACAGAGCAATGCCTCAACTGTTTTTGTAGACAAAGAAGCTCTTCATGGAGTAAGCACGCGCTTCCCGGTACTAAAAGCTGATTCAGAGGCAAATGAAGACACGGGCATGGCTAATATATCTCTTTCCATATATGATAGTACCTTATACCTGTTTGCATTAGCCTGCCACCAAGCTAATATCTCAAAGTCGTCATCTTGATTTACTTCACGGATTTTACCATCCATCACATCTGTCAAGTACCTATCTAACTTTGTTGTTCTTTCTTCTTCAACAAAACTTGGGTCGTCCCAATGTTGTCTCTTCCTTGATTAAATTCTAGATTTCAAACCTTGAAATTGCACGCTAACTGAATTGGCAACTACCGGAGGAGCACTAGATGACCCCTCCCCATGAGTTGAATACACTGACCCATAATTTTCAAAAAGTTTCTGAAATTCTTGTTTCACTTTTCTAATAATTCTTTGAACCTCCCACGAATTGTTATCAAACAAACAGTTGAGAGTAAATTCCAGCCTCTTTTGTTTCTCTCTTGGATCCAACAGTTGAGCAAAAAACATAACAAAATTCATTCTCTCATACACACCCCAATACTTTTGGTACTTGGCAAACATAAGACTAGACATATGTGCAATAAATGGATCTGATGTTATATTATTTTTAAATTCAAATAATTGTTCATGGATGAATACCAATTCCCATAAGAAACTATGAGTAGTGACTTGTGTAGAAGCAGAAAAATTGACAGTTGCATCGAAGAATGCCTTTAACTTTTTCATATCTTTCAGCAGCATATAACATCAAGTAAGTGTTATTCCATCGGGTTTACACATCTAAAGTTAGTGTTTTCTTGTAATCTACCTTTGCTAGGGAAGCACATTGTTTAAACTTTTCATACCTAGAAGGAGAACTAAGAACATATTTTACAACTGACCTTATCCTTTTAACTGATTCATTAAAGAGTCGGACTGCATCTTTTGTGTCAAGAGCAAGAACATGGGCAGCACACATCACCTGATAACAAATAATCAAGAAAAATTAGTCATACGATGCCTATGACAAATTGACACACACAAATTCAAAACTATGTCTAATTCTCTAACATGTATATTGTCCTCAACTCTGGATTGATTGACAATGACATAACATGTATATTGTCCTCGACTCTGAACACACAAAAGAATACACACTCAGAGTTCAATATAATACATTCCATGTGAAAGTCATATCCTTTAATGAACTATGATTCACTAAAAATGAAAGACTTAGCCAGCAAAGTCATCTAGTGAAGGAGGGGGTAGACTTGACAAACAAAGTCAGTTATTTTCAAACAAAATACGTATACTTCCTCAACCCATCAATCATATCATATTCCTCCAGAAAGAAACATTCAGCTAACCCATATATATAGCAGGGCACTCGCATGCTTTTCCTGTGTCATCTTTTATAACTACTACATTTTAACTAGTGACCTAACATGTATTACATTTATACAGTATGTATAATCATTGAGCTTATTTCTTGTGAAAGGCATGAAATTGTTTCTACTTACTATATGCTCAAGTCAACAGTCAGCACACATGACACTAAAGCAAGTCAAAAACAAATCATTACAATCTTAGAATCATTGATTATTATTTATTAATGAACATGTATAAATAATACTAGTTAAAGTTAATAGAAGAGACCATAATGATGTGAAATTAGAATCTTACATCTAAATATTTAGCTCTAATTGGTGATCCTGTCCAGCTAGTAACAAATTTCTTCAATTGATCCATAGCTACTTTGTTGGCGCTGACATTGTCTAGAATGACACCAAATACATCTTTTAGACACCAATCCTTCAAACAATCCACCATTTTCTCACCGATTGCATTACCTGTGTGACCTTCAACTTGACAAAACATGAGTATTATCTTCTGCAGTTTCCAGTTCTGATCAATGTAGTGAACGGTTACACAAATATAATTAAAATTATTTGGTGATGTCCATGTGTCCGTTGTAAAGGATACCCTCTACTTAGATGTCATGAAGTAAGTTTTTAGGTTATTCTTCTCATATAGATACATCTTTAACATATCCCTATAAATTTGCATACGTCCTGGAACCTTGAACCTAGGTTGTCCTTCTTGCATCATTGCCACAAAGCCTGACCCTTCTAATTTTCTAAAAGGTATTTCATCCTTAATTATATACTCAACAAGACGCCTTATTAACCTTGCATAACTGTAAGTATGAGTAATAAGTTTACCTTCCTGACCTGGTTTTGGAGGTGGCATCAATAGTGATTTTTGTCCCTTATCGTTCTTCTTGTTGGGATTTCTTGGACATCTATTCAAATGCTTTCGTAATCCAGTAGTTCCATTAACATCATTGTGAGCAGCATATATATTTTGTGGTAATGATGACATTCAGATTGAGTATCATTTATCCTAGTCATTTCCAACCAAACACTTGATCTCACTTTGTCGTGCTTCTTTTTGCTATCACCAACTTCAACTACTTCAGTTGTACTTGTTGGTTGCAATTTCAGCTTCATTTGTATGAGATGCAACTTGAGAGGATGATCCAACTTTTGTTGTTGAGTTGTACTTGTCGTTGGAGTTGCATTTGTAGTTGGAGTTGCATTTTATGTGGACATCTAAAAAACATAAAACACAAACACAATATTAGACTGAGATAATGCAATGTAAGGAAAAACACTATCTGTAAAAAAGCAAGAACATACAATAACTGAATTAGTTATGCACTTATGCAGTTATGCTCGACGAGATTATAAACTATGTGCAATCATTGCAAAGACAAGTTGAGGTAAAATTTTAGACTAACAAATTCATAATGTAGCATAATTATTCTATTGCGAGTTTTAGTGTCAGTTGGTTCTGAAATTTCCACATCCAAATTACCCGATAGAAGCATCTGATGTTTCTACATTTCCTTATGGTCACCATCCTAGTCAACATCATGTACAAAATTTACAACAACACCAACCACAAAATGGAATTTCCAATAGAACAGAGAGAATAATTGTCCATTAGATGTTACATTACTTCGAAATCTAGGAATGCAATTACCTTCTCTTGAATGCAAGTATTAATATAATACATCCCAAAACCAAAAATCCTCAATATTTGTTTATTAATCCTAAAAAGAGTGATACAAATCAAATTCAACAGTCAACACTAAAAGAACAAGATTACTAGAAAGTGTAAACATCAAACTAACATGGATGCCCATTAATTTGGACCATTCAATGTAAATATCAACCATACAGAAGTTAAATTAATCTGTAAAAGCTTTCATTCGAATTCAGAAAGCAATGAAACAAGACTAAAAGGGTTTTGAAACAACAATGTATTTTCATTCAAAAGCTCAAGCACCAAATTACACAGTTCATCTGACAAAGTTACATTTAGAAGACGCAATTCCAGAGCATCACTGCTAGTGTGAAGAAAGCATAGAAAAGGGCAAAATGAGATGCACATTTGTTACAGGAAGCAATAGGCCAAAGCCATATTCAAATTAAGTTCCACTCATTTAACCAATTCCCTGACCAATTGCAGCAGCAAAAAGCAGAAGATAAAAGATGGAATCAACATTATTTATATAAGAATATGAATTCATAGAAGGAGTTCTTGACATATATAAACAAGAGAAGTTCAAGCCAGACGCACTCAACACTAAAAAACCTAAATAAATCTACAATTAAACCCCAAATCAATATCAAACATATACTGAATCTCTTAATACAAATAGAACAAGATTTAAACAAATGATTACTAGAAAGTAAAAAGTACAAATCAATTTCAAATCGATTCAAACCCTAAATCAATCCATGAAGATTCAAACAAATCGAACAAGAAGATGAAGAATACTTACCTGACTTAGTCAGAGATGGTGAAGAAGAAGAACAAATCGAATAGAGGTTGATTCTCGGTAGAGAGAACATAGAAAAGAGTAGGTTTCTGCTCTTCAGAGAGAAAAAAGATGAATGAACCGATTCTTGATAGTCTATAGACTATACCTAGTACGAATGGCTTCGATTAAAACCATATCAAGATCTTTACGGCTTATATTAACCGGTACTTATGGTCCGGTTCCAGTCCGTTACCATCCCAGAACCGGTCCCTGTACCTAGTTATATCCCGGTTCTCAAACTGAGTATCGATCCCTGTACCGGCTATACCGGTTCTGGTACGGTTCCGATCTGGTTTTTTCGATACCAGTCCGGTACAGGTATTCTTAACCGGTTCTTGTGCAGCCTTATCTTCAACTAACTATGTAATATATTTTATTTTCTAGGTTACGACGGGCATTTTATCAGAAATTTATTTTGTATCAATGTTGAAGCATATATTCCTGTGGTGCAGGACGAATAATTTGAAAACGGACTCTCCTTTCATATATATAGAAGATTCTCAAAAATTTAGTCATCCGTTGCCGAAAGTTTTTTCTTATGTGAGCAATTAAGGTTCGGATTGTAGGGACCACTGGACTACTTCATCGGAGTTGTCCTTGAGCATAGGCGAGCTAGGCCGGGGACGGTCTAGGGCCCCAATATTTTTTTCTTCTTTTTCCTTCTTAGTACCAAGCCTTGAACCCATGACTACCCTGAGGCATGGATTAAAGAAAGTAAACCATATACCTGTACCACTAGGACCAGGGAGGCGTTTGTTGGGCCCCAAAATGTCAAGGGCCTAAAAATTGGTAATCTTTGCATATATGCTTCAAAACTAAATGGTGTTTTTGGTTAGAAGTTACTTCCAATGCAATAGAAAATCTCTTTTTTATGGTATCTAGAATCCAAGTTCAGTTCTTACGGAGATAATTTTTTCGCAAGTTTTTCAATTTGGTATTGTATCTCTATGATTTCACAGATTTACTCGGGCCTCCAAATAGTTTGCTAGAGCCGTGTACTTCACTTAGACAAATACTTAGTTTATCAATATCGGTTTGATCCTAGATCTTTTATAACGTGTTTAGATGTGCATCCAGAAACAACTTTTGACTTTCAAAAGTCAAAAGGCAAAAGTTTGAAAATGACTTGTAGAAATTAAAAAAATTAACCTTTTATAAATCAAAATAGTTTAAATAAAAATAGTTTTACTTATAACTAATTCTGAAGAAGTAAAAATACTTTTATTTCTGGTATCCAAACGTCATAATCGTATCATTGAATTGGTCATTCAATAAACAAACCTAACTTCTAATTTTTGGACTGAATCAAAAGTCCTGGTCGGAAAGACGTGGCTAGTCATTTTCTTTACTAGGATTTTGGGGAGAATAAAAAAAAAGTCATTTATTACGTGTGTGCTCATCCTCCTTATTATTCCCTCCGTCCCCTATATATAGTCGGAAAAGTGGAATTCTCTTAGAATAAGAAAGTTTTTGGCTTTTATAAATTTTCCTTATGTTCCCTGATTTATCATCATTAATTCCAATATATTTATCTAGAAAATATGGAAAATATCAATTTATTAAGAATTTTTATCCATTGGAAAATGTAATTGTTCTTGGGAATTATTAAAAACATTAACTAAGTTTGTTAATATCACGTTCTTTAATAAGATTAAACATGGAAAAAAGCATATTGTACATGTTTTTATGCCCATTCATAGGGGACTAAAAAATTTTACTTTTCAGCCTTTATAATGGGGACGGAGGGAGTAGTATCGATGTTATTGATTCCCCGCCTTTTCGAGTAGCCTCATCAATGTTCTCAACTACCCATGTACAGTATATCTGAACAGACCGCACTATGAGGAAACTGCTTTGTATCTTCCAACGTCGCCGTCTCACTATCTCCCAGAATCCCACCCACCCACCCACACGCGGCTGAGCAACTCTGCAGCTTTTTACCCCCCACCACCGCCTCACCCAAAGTGAAATTAAAGTAGGGAGAAGCAGGGACGGGGTTCCTCTTCATTTCATAACTCTACCGGAGACAGAGATTGCCGATTTGGGGTCTTCATCGGAAAAACAAATTCTATGCCTCCTAACCTATTGAGAAGAATGTCAGGTTCTAGTTTATCAGGGTCTAAGAACTGCTCTTCTGAGAAGGATTCGAGTTGTTTGGACGGAAAAAATGAAGAGGAGCAGGATGAGAAGCAGAGGGGGTCACCGTGTTCTAATAATGGTGGCCTGAAGGCGGCTAAGAAATTGAGTGCTGCTAAGTACAGGGCAATTTTACTTAAAAACCAAGGAAGGGTGGAGGAGGATGAGAAATCAGGTAAGTTCTATTCTGTGTATTTTGATTTTTTTTGGTGGGGTTTTGTCTAATTTCATTCAATTGACGATTTGTTAGATAAGAAAATGAAGAAGCAGATAGAATTGATATAGAATTGGTAAGGCTAGTATTCTTAGTTATGAGCCGTCATTGCACTTCTATACCCGCGAGTGTCCCGTGTCCCCCACGGAAGGGGCGCGTCTTGGAAATGGTTTAGCTCAAGGGGTCAAAGGCGGAGTAGGAGGATATGGTAGTAGGTCCAAGGAAATTGAGCACAATGGTGGTCAGTGCAGTGAAAGTAAGCTTAAGGGTGTTGAGAGGTCTAAAAAGGGAGAGATTAAAGCAGAGGATACAGTTCCTGTGGAACCAGAAGAGGTAATTGTCTACTGTTTACTTGGCAGCATGTTGGTCGCAGTTTTTCGGGTCTACTTTTAGTCGATTGTGTGTATTAGTCCTGTATGTGATGGCTCTGATTTTATTTTTGGGTCTAATTGACTTTGCATTAGGCTGGGGGAAGCTTAATGTCAAGTTTTTTGGAGGGGTCAGTGAAGGTTGCTGCAAGGATGTACAACCGAAGGATGCGGTGTTGATGGTGGAGACGGGAAGCAGAGATAATGTTTGTGTCATCTGCAAGCTTGGTGGAGGTGCTGGAAAACTCTTGTAGGTGACTTTCATGTTTATTCGATTTATTGTCATGGCATTGAATACTTAAAATGTTTTTCATGTTGCAAAAGCAAGGAAGGAATACACAAAATCTGATTAGAGAATCGCTCTTAAGTTTGGATTTGATTACGAAATTTGATTTCTTAATAGCTCTTAAATTTAAGCTGTAGATGCGCCAAGATCTGTTTCAGAACTAAATCTTGCATCAATTACATCGATTTTCTTTCCTTTCCTCCTATGAATTCATCTGAGATTGTCCCAAGTAATTCCTGAATAAATGTTGGTCCATTATTAGCCTAGTAGGTGAACCTTGTCCACTGGTTTTTGCTAGGTGATTGATGTAAGTCCCGCATGACTTGAATTGTTTTTTTTATCATGTTAAATTGCAGGGGTTGCAAAAAGAACAATCATCTCAAATGTGTTGATGCGCCCCTGAAGGGCGTGCCCCCTAGTGATTGGTATTGTTTCAGTTGTGTTAAGAAGCGTTTTTTGCCTGGAGCAGTAGAATCCAATTTGGATACCATAAAAGTGGAATTGGCAGATTCTCAAGTTGTGGATACAGCTAAAAATATTTTATGCAGTAAGAAGGATTCTAATGGGGGTGCTGAGAAACTGAAGAGGAAGCCTGTACGTGTTGCTGCGTCAGATTCCAAATTTGTCGAATACTGGGTTCCTGCCAAGCTTTCCAATGTACAGCTTGAACAATATTGTGACATCCTCCTTTCTAATTCGATTTTACTTCGTTCATGCTCGAAAGCTGAAACTTTGGAGGCTCTTTGTGATGTTCTTATTTCTATCAGGAAGGTGAGACCAACTTCTGTAGCTGTGTGTGGTTGGTTCGTTATGTATTTCGTTACCTGACTGCATCATGGTTTCTTATGTGGGATATTTTTTTTGCAGTGTTGCGACCATCCGTATTTTGTGAATCCTTCTTTACAGAAAACACTCATGAATGGTCTGTTAGACGCCGAGTTTCTGAATGTTGGAATAAAAGCAAGTGGCAAGCTACAAGTACTTGATACCATCCTTTCAGAGACCAAAAAGCAGGGCTTAAGAGTACTAATCATTTTTCAGGTATAGGATTTATAGAAACTGATTAATACGAACCGACTCTTGCTTTTTTCTTTCCGAGTTATACCTGTATTTGTTCTCATTCTAATGTCTTTGATGTGGCAGTCAGCTGCTGGCTCCAGTGGAATCTCTTTGGGGGACGTCCTGGATGATGTGTGTCAGAGATGCGGTGAAGATTCCTACGAACGTGTTGATTGTGGATTGAGCATGCCAGATTCGCAATTTTCGAAAATCAAGCAAGCTGCCCTGAACAGATTCAATGACAAGGATAAAGGGAGAATTGTGTTTTTACTGGATCGCCGTGCTTGCCACTCGAGCATTAAGCTATCATCAGTTGATATCGTGATTCTATATGACAGCGATTTGAACCCATACAATGATTTGAAACTTCTGCAGAAGATCACTATTGACTCACAGCATGAGCAGTTAAAACTGTTCCGTCTATATTCAGTATGTACTTTGGAAGAAATGGGTCTAGTTAATGCAAAGCAAGATGTGACTGTTGATGCACAGAATTTAAACCGTTCCACAATTCATCAAATGCCTAGATGGGGTGCTTCTTATTTGTTCAAAGAATTGAGTGAGTTCCATGGCTCCTGCCCATCCTCTGGTCCAGTCTTTTCTTCTGAGCATTTGGTGAAAGAATTATTCAGCCTGCTGCCTCAGGATGCTGGAAGCCGTAGTACTAACCATAACTCAATTGTTGTGAGAGTTGATAAAACTGGAGGGACATATTCCAGAGATATTTCTTTACCTGGTGAGCTGGAGATGCACTCAGCTGACAAAGATCTGTCTCATGATTTCTGGACAAAGTTACTGAATAGGAAGACCCCGAGGTGGAGATATTTGGATGCATACTCCCAATTTTCTGCGCAATCAATAGTTTTTCAGCCGGAGGTGCACCTTCTTTTTTCGCTGGAAACCATCCATCAAACATTCAACAAACTATTTAAATCCTCAAATCACAACGATGCAACCAGCAGTAGTAACTATTTCACCTGCGAAATCTGTACAGAGCCAATTCCACTGAACGAGAAATTCAAAAACATGGAGGCAAGTGGATGTTTCCATCCATATTGTACAGATTGTGTTGCCAAGTATATCGAAATAAAAGTGGTACACAACAACCTGTCCGATATAAAGTGCCCTAACACCAACTGTTTCTTTCTCTTGGATGCATTATCGTGTCGTTCGGTCCTCCCTAGAAAAGTATTTGAGAAGTGGTGTCGTCTTCTTTGAGACTGCGGTACTCTTAGATGCATCCAAAGGTGGGTTTGTGCATGGAAGATGTTTTTGCCCAAACCGTAAGTGTTCTGAATTGATTCTGTATGAGTGTGTGGAAACCAAGTCTATGGTGAAACGATCAGACTGTCCAAACTGCAGAGAAGTGTTTTGTTTTAGTTGTATGGTCCCATGGAAAGAAAATCATCTATGCCATCGTCAAACAGGCGCGGTAGCAATTGATATTGATATTGACAGAAACGATGTTTTGTTCATGGAGATGATTAAACGGAAGAAATGGGTTCGATGCCCAAATTGCAACATTTGCATTAAAATGGCTGATGGTTGCAGCCACATGTACTGCAGGTTCTTTTCATATCTCTATATCTTTATAATTATTGATCGTCTAAATCTGCCACGAGATGTACTAGCCCAAATTGCAGGTGTAATTACTTACTGCAAAACTAAGGGATGGTATCTGAACTTTTAACACCGTCTCCGAATTTTGGCACAAATAAAAGTAGTCTTGGTCAAAATCCAGGCACCAAACGATAAATTCTCCAAATTATAATTCTCTTCCATTAACTTTCTTTGGTGTTTGATTTTGTTTATGTTTGCAGATGTGGAACCGAATTCTGTTACTGTTGCCGAGAATGGCCTTGTGTATGCGAAGAAGGACAACCTTTAACCTGGTGCCAATGTTTAATATGTCCGTTGGTTTTCGCAGTTTTTATAGGCATCATCTTGTTAATCGCTTTCCTAGTTCACTAGTATATATTCGGATATTGCGTATATATACCTTACAACTCCTTTGTGAAAGTGATCAGTTCCTGTTTTGAATGCTAGCAAATGGCCATCTTAGTAGAGACTTGTTTTCAAACTTGTATGCATGATGATAGTGTCATATTGGCAGCAGTTTAAGCCAGTATCTGCAGCTATTTCACCAGCAATAATGCGACCGACAATGTTTACGATCATTTTAGTAGCATTGTATCGATAACGGGAATTCATTTTCATTAAAGTTTCAGTAAAGAGAATCTTAGCTTCATTAACAACAACCACCAGATTTCTTACAGGTATTTAATAGACTGATTGGTTCATTTAACACTCTCTCTCAATGGTCACACGTGTACAGAAGCGTGTGAAAATACAAAGATTAAAACACATGAAAAGAGCGTGACCATCTGTTATCCTTCACTGCTTTTTATCTTATCCTGCACCACTTCATAAGCTGTTCTAATATCCCCCCTCAAGTGCATGGGTGAAGGTATCACACTGAGCTTGACACGAAGCATCTTAAATCTTAGGCCATGTAGACTCTTGGTAAAGATGTCTGCCAGTTGATCAAGCGTGTGAACATAAAAGACATCCAAGGCCTTGGATTGGACTAGTTCTCTGACAAAGTGAAACTCCAGCTGAACATGTTTCATCCTGGATTGCATTACTGGATTAGAAGCAAGGCTGATGGAACTGATATTGTCATAACCCAATTTTGGAATTCCAGATATTGGGAATTTTAAGTCTTGACAGATAACAAATCCAGACCACCTCAGCTGCACTATTTGCTAGGGACTTGTATTCAGTCTCAGTGCTAGATCTAGCCACTGTAGACTGCTTTTTAGATGACCAAGAAATGATATTAGAGCCCAAAAAGATGTAGTATCCACCAGTAGAGTGGCGATCATCAATGCAACCATCCCAATCAGCATCAGAGAAGCCTAAAAAGAAAGAATCTCCTTTTGTAAAATGAAGTCCATAGTTTAGAGTATCTTTTATATAGCGGAGAATTCTTTTAGCAGCTACAAGATGTGGTGTTCTTGGTGATTGCATATGCTGGAAAACTACATTGACTGCATATGAGATTTCAGGCCTTGTCCATGTTAGATAGTGGAGAGCACCAACCAAGGATCGATCCTCTGTGGGATTTGCCAACAAGTCACCATCAGTCTTGTTAAGTTTTTCTGAAGCTGCCATTGGAGTTTGACATGGCTTAGCACCTTCCATGTGATACTTGGTGAGAAGATCTAGTGCATAGTTGGTCTGAGAAAGAAAAAGTGAAGCTGCATCTCTTTTGATCTCAAGACCCAAGAAAAAAGTGCAAATCACTTAAGTCCTTGATTGGAAATTGTGATTTGAGAGCTAGCCATCTTGATGAACAAATAGACTGGAGTCAGAGATAGAGTTCACAATGTTAAGTGACAGAAGTGCAGCACTTAATTTGTCATACCAGGCCCTTGGTGCCTGTTTGAGGCCATAAATTTCTTTGTCTAGTAGACATACATGATTAGGTTTTGATTCATCAACAAATCCTGGAGGTTGAGCCATGTAAACCCTTTTCTTCAAGTCACCATGCAAGAAGGCATTGCTGACATCCAACTGATGGATTTTCCAATTCAACTGAACTACCATGGAGAGAATGACCCTGATAGTAGTTGGCTTGGCCACATGATTAAATGTCTCTTCAAAGCCAAGACCTGGTTGTTGATGGTACCCTGTAGCAACAAGTCTGGCTTTGTGGGTGTCAATGGTGCAATCTGCTTTGTACTTGACTCTAAAAACCCATTTGTATCCAACTATGTTGTCTATACCAGTAGGATCTACAAGTGACCAAGTGCCTGCATCATTTGTACAGCAACTCTCCAAACCTCCTCTTTGTTAGAAACAATAATACAAGTGGGAACAACAGTAGCTTTGCTAAGAAGAGCAACATCAATGGGGTGATAAGTTGCAAAATAAGATTTTGGAACTCTAATTCCATTTTCACCTCTAGTAGTCATTTAATGATCATTTATAGTAGGAGTAGCAGTAGTAGATAGAATTACATGAGTGGAAGTTGGAGGAAGACAAGGTGGATGGAGGCACAAGAGAATAAGATAATAGCTTGAATGGGAAGGAGTCTTCATTGAAGGAGACATGTCTAAAAATGTAAACAGTACCTGTGCTAGGATCTAGACATCTATAGCCTTTGTGCTGAACGTTGTAGCCAAGAAAAATACATTGTTTGCTTCTAGGCTCAAGTTTGTTTGTAGTGTAGGGTTTGAGCCAAGGATAACAGACACATCCAAACACCTTTAAGAAATTATAATCTGGTTGTTTGTTAAAAAGTTTATGAAAAGGAGTATAGGAATTGAGTCACCTTGTGGGTAGTCTGTTTATTAAATAGTTTGCGGTTTGAAGAGCATCAACCCAATAATCATGAGGAAGACCAGACTGAGATAAAAGAGTTCTGGTGACACCTAACAAATGTTTATGTTTAGTCTCAGCCACACCATTCTGTTCTGGTGTATGAGGACAAGTGAGTTTATGGGTGATACCATGTTGGTCACATAATTTGGCCAAGAGATTATTTAAAAATTCCCCACCATTGTCAATTCTAATGGTCTTTATTGATTGAGATGAAATATTTTCAATTCTATGTATAAAAGCAATAAAAGAATTTTTGAAATCAGACTTAGATTACAAAGGGATAATCCAACAATATTTAGTAAACTCATCAATAATATTTGCATAATAGAGATTTCTAGAAACTGAAGCAGTTTGACATAGACCCCAAAGATCCATGTGCAACAGCTCTAAAGGTTGATGAGCAACAATACTAGATAACTGAAAAGGAAGTTTTTGACTTCTACAAAGATTGCAATCTAAGCAAGAAAAAGATTTATTGGAGACATTTGATAAATTCAGTAAAGTACAAAGCTTCTGAAGTGTTTGAAAAGAAGGATGTCCAAATCATCTATGAAGAAGAATATTGTCGCTGGATGTGGTGTTGAGAGCAAGATGAGATTTGTTGAAAGAGATTGGATAAAGTCCATTTCTATGAGGTTATTGGAAAAGGGTCTTCCCAGAGGTCTAATCCTTCATAGAGAAGCCATGAGAATCAAGTGTTAAGGAACAATTATTGTCAGAGGTAAATCTATGAATGGACAGTAAGTTATGAGAGGCAGCAGGGACTACAAGGATATCATTAAGATGAAAGAAATGGTCATTAATGAGTTTACTAGAGTATCCTTTATGAGTAATATGCATACCTGCACCATTTGCAGTGTGTATCATCTCAGATCCATCATAAGGAGAAGCTTCAAGAAGAGTGATGGTATTGGTTTTGATGTGATTGTTTGCTCCACTGTCAGCAATCCATTTCTTCATCAAATATATCAGCAGCAGCAAGCATGGCACTGATGTTTGCCGGAGGAAATCTGCCTTTGTAGGAGAAATTTAACCTCTGAGTGCAATTGGATGCAATATGACCATCATCAAGACATATTTGATAAGGTTGTTTGTAAGGTTAAGGAGAATCCCTGCCATAATTGTGTCTGCGAAAGATTGCTGGATTGGGAACACGAGCACCACCTCCATAGCCTCTTCCTCTATAAGAACCTCTAGAGTGAGAATAAGAGCCTCTGCCATAATTGTATGAACCTCTACCAGTATTTTCCATAAAAGCTTTAGCATCATTTTCACTCTTAAGAATTGCATCTCGTTCATTAACCACATCCTCTTCACTTAGAAAATTATTATGCAATTCAATACAGGATATAGGTGGATTGTGATGCCTCATGAATGTAGCAAAAGTTATATAATCAGAATTAAGAGCTTTAAGAGTGATGACAATTAATCCCTTTTCATAAATTACCTCACCGGCAGCAGCTAACTGATCAGATATAGACTTGATTTCATTGATCAAAGCAGGAATAGACTTAGTACCTTGAGTGATCGAAAGAAATTTGGTTCTCAACTGGATAGAATGAGTCGAGGAAGCTCTAGGAAACCTTTCTTCAATTGCCTTCCACAGTTCATAAGAGGTAGTTGCTGTTGAAAAGTACGGAATAACTGTGTCTGAAATTGTCGAGTGAATCCACATGAGAATAGAGGCATCTTCATCCATCCAGTCTGTGTATAAAGAATTTTCAACTCCATTTACTTGATTCATGTGATTAGTGAATTGAGGAGGACAAGGATAAGAGCCATCAAGGAACTTCTTGAGCTTGTATTTCTGAATTACTAGATTCATCAGATGACGCCATGTAATGAAATTGTCCTCCTTGAGTTTGAGGTGAACAAAATTGATTAAGAGGGATTGAAGAGAATGAGTTGGAAGTAGGGTTTTCCATTTTTGAAAAATAAGAAACGATGAAAATAACACAGATCTGAAGATGTTGTGTGAATAAGAGGTCGAAAAACAAATTTAAGCAAAGTTCTCTAAAACAGATCGAAGATCTGGAATCAAAGAGAAAACAAATCTGAAAGATAGAAGTAGCTTCTCTAAAAAACAAATTCTCAGATTGAGAATGAAGAAAAGAGAATGAATCTGTAGAAAATGGATCGATTGAGGATTGAAACTAACCCTAACCTATCTGATACCATAGTAGCATTGTATCAATAACCAGAATTCATTTTCATTAAAGTTTTAGTAAAGAGAAGCTTAGCTTCATTAACAACAACCACCAGATTTCTTACAGGTATTTAATAGAATGATTGGTTCATTCAACACTCTCTCTCAATGGTCACACGTGTACAGAAGCGTGTGAAAATACAAAGATTAAAACACATGAAAAGAGCGTGACCATCTGTTATCCTTCACTGCTTTTTATCTTATCCTGCACCACTTCATAACCTGCGCTAATACATTTAATCTTAAATTCGTAATTCTTTACATTTTATTTGTGTACTTTTCAACTACACAATTTAATGGTCAACACAACAGTTTCGATATAGCAGCTTGTGCCTCATATATGGATCGTTTTTGTGCTCCACAATTCCAAATGCTATAAATATAATTTAGTTTAGATAGTGGTTGTCATTAATTTCGAAAGCCATTGATGTGAAAGTCATTGTCAGACAAGTATGTCAAGTGCTAGCTAGTATCAACGTGGTCAAGGTTAGATCTCAATCTCGTATCGTTCACGACCGAGACACCAACACAACTTTATCTCGGTGAAACTTCGAAATACTGGATAATATTTTCAAATTTTATATCGTTAACTGTATATACTAGTGTTTTTAGATTGCTAAAGGAACCTCCACGGACTCCGGGTTCATGACAGAGTCCAAGTGTATGTTTCGTGTTCACTGGATGAGCTTATATATTGAACTGCCAGGCATTTCATCTATTTATATCATTTTTTCTTCTTGCGCATTAATAGTTCCGCTGTACCTATTTGGGATGAAGTTATTCAAAGGATGCAGGATAGGCTAGCCACTTGGAAAAAGAAGTTTTTGAACAAAGCTGGGAGGTTGGTGCTGATTAGAAGCTGTTTAGCAAGCTTACCAATTTATTTTTTATCCCTCATTCATATGCCTGCAAGTGTGAAACTGAAGTTAACTCGGTTAATGAGGAATTTTCTTTGGGATTCTAATGAAAGTCAAAGGAATATGGTTTGGGTTGGATGGCTTAAGATTTGTAAATCCAGGAAGTTTGGAGGTTTAGGAGTGAAGAATGTAAGGCTAACTAGCAGGGCACTGAAAGAAAAGTGGGTTTGGAGGTATGCTAAGGAGAAGAAGGCTTTGTGGAGAAGAATTGTGCAGGAAAAGTTCAGAAATAACAAGGATTGTTTAATGCCAAGTGATGATGATAAACCACAAGGGAGAGGATTATGGAAGAACATTTTGAAGTCTACTTCTTTCTTGAATGCTGCTGTGTCTTTCCAGTTGAGGAATGGGAAATCCATTAGATTTTGGATGGACAAATGGACTTCAAATGGTCCATTAAAAGATAGATTCCCAGCTATTTTTAAATCTGTAATTCAGAAGAATGCAACAATTGCTGAAATGGTGTCTAATGGAAGATTGAGGTACAGTTCTAGAAGAAGACTAAGTATGCAGGAGCAGATGGAATGGGATGCTTTGTGCAATGAGTTAAGACATGTTCCTGTTTTCTCAGAAGAAGAAGATGACATATCTTTTGATGGTAATTTTTCTGTGCAGGTTTGTTACAATATGCAGTTGGAGGACAATACAGTCTGCAATTTTGAGAAGTTTGTTTGGAGGAGTGACATTCCATCTAAAGTTAGCTTCATGTTATGGGATAATTTTCATAACTCTCTTCCAACTTTAACTATGTTGAGTCACAGGGGTGTCACTATGCAGAGTACGTTATGCCATTTTTGTCAGCAGCAAGAGGAAGTGGCGGATCATATTTTTCTTCATGGTTCATATGCTTCTCAGGTGTGGAGACATTTTGTGAAGGCTTTTAAGGTCAGTTGGTGTTTTCAAGATATTGTTTTGAGGCACTTTGAGTCATGGAGAATGAATAATCTTCAAGGGAGGT